>NW_027616847.1:0-180774 GCF_964187855.1 Myxine glutinosa | reverse complement strand
GGAACGGGGGGGGGAAGGGGAGGGGAACGGGGGGGGGGAGGGAGGGGAACGGGGGGGGGAGGGGAGGGGAACGGGGGGGGGAGGGGAGGGGAACGGGGGGGGGAGGGGAGGGGAACGGGGGGGGAGGGGAACGGGGGGGGGGGGAACGGAGGGGGAGGAGAGGGTGGGGAGGGTAGGAGAGGGGAGGGGAATGGGGGGAGGGGAGGAGGGGAATGGGGGGAGGGGAGGAGGGGAATGGGGGGGAGGGGGAGGAGAGGGTGGGGAGAGGGAGGAGAGGGTGGGGAGGGGAGAAGAGGGGGTGAGGGGAGAAGAGGGGGGGGAGGGGAGAAGAGGGGGGGAGGGGAGAAAAGGAGGGAGGGGGAGGAGGAGGAGAGGGGAGAAGAGGAGGGAGGGGAGAGGAACGGGGGGGAGGGGAGAGGAACGGGGGGGGAGGGGAGAAGAGGAGGAGGGGAGAAGAGGAGAAGGGAGAAGAGGAGGGAGGGGAGGAGGAGGGGGGGGGGGAACGGCTAGCTTGGCAAGCGATAGCAGGATTTTTACTTTTATTTTTACCTGAATGAGGGCTATATATATAGTCCAGTGCTTGGGAGCCTTAAAGTTCAACATAAAGTTTTTTTATGAAAAATAATGCAGATGTATAACAATCCACCAATGCAAGTTCATAAATGAATGCAGATCCTTTACTTTGCTATACAAACGCAATTCCCGCCATTTCCACTCACGATCGAGGCCCTCCACAATTGCCCGCGCCTCTTCTTCCTCCGACAACTTCGTCTCACTTCTTTCACTCAAAATGCACGAAATTCTGCCGCATGAAATTATGTAGAGGCCTCGTCGGGGGGATATAAGGTACATAAGGAAGGCGTTGTAACAGAAGAATCAAAAGAAAAAGTGGAAGAACATGAGGAAATGGGAGCTATTCTGGACCCACAGCCAAACCCGACAAACCATTGCAATACACCCCGAATGTCGGAGCGCCGCCACAAACCACCATGGAATTTCAGGTGGCGCGGTTTTTTAAAACCATTGATATTAAAATAAAACGTAGCCTATAACACCAGGATTTTATGCTGATTCCGAATCTGTGTCTAAAACTTTCTCCGATGTGTAGTTCTTGAGTTATAAGCGGACATCCAGACAGACACACATATACACACACACACAGACACTCCTCTTTATATATCGAGATATATATATATATATATATATATATATATATATATATATATATATATATATATATATATATATCTATATACTACTAATATATATATTATAATAGCCGTAGATGATTCTGTCTGTCTGTCTGTCTATCTGTTGGGTGTCTGTCCGGGGTGTGGCTTACCTCGGTTTGCAGAGTAGCTCCACCCATAGCTCCACCCATGTCTGGGAGTGGCTATAAACAAATATCCACCATTTTATTAACTCGCATAGCTTTGAGTCCTGTTTTGTAGGCCCGTGGTGTCTTGCTCTCCCCCAGTTTTATTTCAAATCAAATTCGATAAATCATTTCATTTTCACAGTCGCTAACATAGTTTTAGACTCGGTTGAAAAAAAACGGGAAGAAAATCCGATGAAAGTTGCCGTTTATAGAACGAAATGAATTCTCAAAGGCCTGTAACTTCAAGGCCATTGAGTCTCTCTCACGCCTTTATCTCCAATCTAACTCACCATATGATTCATTTTTATCGATGGTTTTACTTTTAGACTCGGTGTCAGCAATAATTGAGAAACATCCACACACGCGGGAAAATGCAGAGATATATTTTTTTAAATCGCGTCATGGTGTATCATACACCGCCCAACATGACACCGCCGGCAATGTGTCGATATATATTAAAAAGTGCGCTTTTGCGTTTCCGTTATGATATATTACTATTTCGTTTGATGATAGTCGTCACAAAAACGTCAACAATGATGCCGACATATATTTCTTCGTTTTTATTTCATTCAACATATTAGCCGGAAGTAAAATATGTTTCAGGAAATTACCGAGAGATATTTCTTCGTTTTTTTTATTAGTTATGTGCGCATACACTTTAAATAGGTTTATTTGAAATCTTTAATTTTCCACAAACATTCCACACACGCGGGAAAATGCAGAGATATATTTTTTTAAATCGCGTCATGGTGTATCATACACCGCCCAACATGACACCGACGGCAATGTGTCGATATCTATTTTAAATTCGATATATCATTTCATTTTTCACAGTCGCTAACATAGTTTTAGACTCGGTTGAAAAAAACGAGAAGAAAATCCGATGAAAAGTTGCCGTTTATAGAACGAAATGAATTCTCAAATGCCTGTAACTTCAAGGCCATTGAGTCTCTCTCACGCCTTTATCTCCAATATAACTCACCATACGATTTCATTTTTATCGATGGTTTTGGACTCGGTGTCAGCAATAATTGAGAACATTCCACACACGCGGGAAAATGCAGATATAATTTTTAAAATCGCGTCATGGTGTATCATACACCGCCTAACATTGACACCGACGTCAACGTGTCGATATATATTAAAAATTCGCTTTTGCTTTTCCGTTAAGATATATTACTTTTTCGTTTGATGACAGTCGTCACAAAAACGTCAACAATGATGCCGACATATATTTCTTCGTTTTTATTTAATTCAACATTATTAGCCGGAAGTAAATATGTTTCAGGAAATTACAGAGAGATATTTCTTCGTTTTTTTGAATTAGTTATGTGCGAATACACTTTAAATAGGTTTATTTGAAATCTTTAATTTTCCACAATATAATTTACTTGCCATTTATCATTTGATGATTACGAGACAAATTCCTCTGAGGATCGTGTCAATTCATGCGCTGCGTGGAAACTTCTATTTCCAAAATGAATGAGACGATCGATGAAGAACGCAGACTTGAACAGGATGCAGCAAGAAAACGAATGAGACGGGGCGAACGAGTCCATCGACGAACGTCAATGCAAACTTGCGGGGTCACCCGTGGGAATCCCACGGGCATGGATGTGTGTGACATTTCGACATATTGAGTTAGATGCTGCACATTCATTTTTACAAAATGGTTACTGGCAAGTCATCAGATCCAGAAAGGGTGTAAAAACCACCGTTTAGAGGCCATTTTTCCCCGCAAGCGGGGGTTGGCCTTTTCGGGGACCGTGGTAGTTGTTGTTTTTTTGTCCCCTTTTTGAAGCAATTGTTTTACGGCCGGATGCCCTTCCTGACGCCAACCCTTTTTGCCGCCTTCAACGACAAACAGGGAATTACCAGTGAACTGGTACTCAATTAGCCGACCTCGGAAGGATGACAGGCTGAGTCAACCCCCTGGCATTAATTCGGCGATCGACCGAGATTCGAACCCAGGATCCTAAGCCGGCACCCTAGCCGCTAGCCCAACACCAGAAATGGTGTCATGAACACAATTTATTTACGCACAAGCACAAAAGCAAGACGGGCCGATTTCCGATTCCGACGGGCCGACGGGCGAGACGGGCCGATTTCCGATTCCGACGGGCCGATTTGGAGCAAGAAAAAGAACGAGACGGGAGAAAAAAGGAGAGAAACGAGACGGGGAAAGCCGATTGGAGAGGCGAGTGAGGCGCGATTGGAGAGGAGTGTGAGAGGCGCGATTGGAGAGGAGTGTGAGGCACGATTGGAGAGGAGTGTGAGGCGTGATTGGAGAGGAGTGTGAGGCACGATTGGAGAGGAGTGATTGGAGGGGAGTGTGAGGCACGATTGGAGAGGAGTGTGAGGCACGATTGGAGAGGAGTGTGAGGCGCGATTGGAGAGGAGTGTGAGGCGCGATTGGAGAGGAGTGTGAGGCGCGATTGGAGAGGCGTGTGAAGGATTGGAGAGGAGAGGAGTGTGAGGGATTGGAGAGGTGAGGGAATTGGAAAGGAGAGGGATGTGAGGGTTTGGAGAGGAGAGGAGTGCTAGGTGGAGAGAGGAGAGTGTCAGGTGGAGACCGGAGAGTGTCTCGGTGGAGACAGGAGAGTGTCAGGTGGAGAGGAGTGAGGGGTCACATATTATGTGAAATAAATAAATTGTGTTCATCACACCATTTCTGGATCTGATGACTTGCTCAGGTAACCATTTGTAAAAATGAATGTGCAGCATATAACTCAATATGTCGAAATGTCACACACATCCATGCCGTGGGATTCCCACGGTGACCCCGCTAGTATATAATATATATATATATACGTATATATATATATGTGTGTGTGTGTGCACCGTCCTATGATTTTAACTCCATGTAATGACATAAGCACAATAATAAGGGTAATACATAACAATTTGGCAAACTCCGTAATTTATTTTTGCTGATTTATCTTTGTAGAATAACGGTTTAAGCCTTCCATTTCAAAGTATTTGTTTGACCTATTTACCATTTTCTTCAATAGCTCAAAAATTATTTGAAATATTGGTTGAAAAGAACAGAAACTTACCGGTACACTGATAGCCTCGGTATAGATGTGCGTGGTCACACTGTCCCAAAAGCTGCTTGAATTGGCGTTTTGAGAAAGGGAAGCCATGCCATAAATGGAAAAACAAATCTAGTGTATGAATGAATGAATGAATGATCGTTTTTAAGGCCATTTTCCCTGTTAGAGCGGGGGTTAGCCTTGCGGGCCCCATGACAATCATGGGTTCCCTGTTTGAGGCAATGTTTTAATGGCCGGATATAATTTTATGTACTCTAGTGATACAGGATATAATTACCTGGTTAATTGAATTTGTAATATTCGCAGGCAAAATGGCAAAATCTAGTCTGACAGATGGAGCGCACTTACCTTTAAACTGTTTAGCCTTGGTTTGATTCCTGACCTGGCTTTTAACTCTTTAGCCTTGGTTTGATTCCTGACCTGGCTTTTAACTCTTTAGCCTTGGTTTGATTCCTGACCTGGCTTTAAACTGGCAGACTGGTGGTTCAGAGGCAGAGCGCTGTCACAAAAGAGACACTGTCACTCAGATGGATGTTAAGATGGGTGTCTTATCTGCTCGCATTAGTTGGTAGACGTTAAATATCTCACTGTCAGATGAAAACATACATGTGAAGAGTACGCAAGTTATCACCGGCACCGTGAACAAATTCAACACTGCTGCCAAATCAACTTCATCCAAACGTCAGGCCTAGTGAGGTGATTCATGAAATAATTGTGCCAAAACCCATATCAGCAAACCCCCCACATAAAGGTGGGAATAATTGAGGTAGTAGTAGTAGTAGTAGTAGTAGTAGTAGTAGTAGTAGTAGTAGTAGTAGTAGTAGTAGTAAGAGTAAATACAGATTGAACAGACAATCTATGCAGTTTTGATGTATATCAGCCAATCTAGGACCATATGTGTTACATCCAAATGTCTGGAATTTAACAGGAAATATTCCATGTCGCATTTATTGCAAAATTATGCGTTTCTTTGATTACAGCAAAATATGAGATAATGATAAGATCAATCACTTCTTAGACTAAAAATAAAACTTGTTTCAGCTGAACTTTTAAATGATTATTCAGCGCATGTCAAGGCTCATAATTGAATTGAATACAAGGCACAGTGAAAAATGGGGATAATGGAGTAGAACTGAGTGGAAGAGTTGAGTGAAGCAGGGTTAGCATAACATTGGCAGGGGAATGGATCCAGACTGCAGCTGATTATGACACATAGCTGTAAATCTTTGTGGAGATGGGGTTGATGTAATGGAGGATGGGAGGATTGCCAGAGAGGATAATCAATACCAGAGCAGATGTTGGATTTATCGACATTGAGAAGGGAGAGTGGAGACAGAGGGAGCAGGAAACATGAAGATTTTGTGCACTAATGTTGGGAAAGAATCATTGAGGAAATTGCAGGGCTAATGATTTGATGATGGGAAGAGATGAGCAAAGCTCTGACTGCAGCATTGCTTTGTGAAATGTAACGGGGTTTTGGGGCATGTTTCGGGGCAGGCACACGCATGATGGACAGCATTTATTGTCTCCATTTTGGTGAAGCAGCCAAACCTTTTTTCATCTCATGTTGCTCCCAGTTTTGTGTATTTGATTTTGACAAGTGTTGCAGAGCTTTTCAATGGGACCACAACTCTTTTTCCTCCCTTAATGATTTGGAGATGGGTGTCCCATATCAATTGGAAACCGACTGCTTTTGTTTAACACTGATATCAGGCTCATGATCACCTTGTGCATACGTGACATTAGAAGACATCACTTTACTTCCACGTGATTATCTACAACATTCAAAGACACTATCAAAGGGACTCTGGGGAATGGCAATGGATAAATAGTGAATGTGATTATTTGTTGATACACATCCGGTTTTTGATGTCTACATATGATTGAGCATGCTGTGCCTCATAGTCAAGATGGAAGTTTAATAATAATAATAATAATTCATTTATTTTGTATAGCGCTTTTCAAGAAGCCCAAAGGCGCTTTGACAGAGTGGAAAACATAAAGCATAACAATACATGAAAACAACAATTGTAAAAAGACAAGAATCAATAGGGAAATATTTAAAGCAAAAGGAGGGAGAAGGAGAAGAGACAGTCAGGGGTTAAATTCTGTGGGTTGAATGTTGAATGCAGTGTTGAACAGGTGGGTCTTTAGTGATGTTTTGAATGTGGTGAGTGAGGAGGAGTCACTGATGGTGTGAGGTAGTGAGTTCCAGAGGGTGGGAGCAGCGATGGAGAAGGCCCTGTCCCCCCAGGATCTGAATTTGGTCCGGATGGAGGGGGTCAGGAGGTTGGTACCAGCAGAGCGGAGGTTGCGGGTGGGAGTGTGTCTGGAGAGGAGGTCAGCCAGGTAGGATGGGGCCAGGTTATGGAGGGCTTTGTATGTCAAGAGGAGGATTTTGTACTGGATTCTCTGGGGGATGGGGAGCCAGTGAAGCTTGTAAAGGACGGGGGTGATGTGGTCACGGGTCCGGGAATGGGTGAGTAGACGGGCAGCGGAGTTCTGAATGTATTGAAGTTTATTGGTGATTTTTGAGGGTGAACCATAGAGGAGGCTGTTGCAGTAGTCAAGACGGGAGGTGATGAAGGCGTGGATGAGGGTTTCTGCAGCCGTGGAAGAGAGGGATGAGCGGAGACGGGCGATGTTTTTCAGGTGAAAGAAGGCTGTCTTTGTGATCTGTTTAGTGTATTTGTCGAAGGAGAGGGTTTGGTCAAAGATGACGCCAAGATTCCGGATGTGAGGGGAGGTGGATACTGGGAGTTTAGGTTTATTAATGTTGTGTCGAGATCAATGTTGATGTGGATGTACCCTTTAGAAGATCAAATTGGTGGCGTGCTCCAGGAGTGTTGCTAAGAGAACGATTTTTTTTGGCAAATGTGCGATATTGTGGATTGCCATCGTAACTGATGCCATGAAATCCTGTTGCATGCGATAAAGCGGAATACAGTTGTCCAATGTCCATGGGAAAACATGTTTTTCAGGTTAAAGCCAACTCTTTGTGGTGTTTGTCATTGGGCCTTATTTATTGTCAATGAAAATGTTGGTCGAATTGCGAACAGGCAATGATGCTGCTGAAATGATGTGTTTGTAATTTTTGGAACGAGCCGAGAGATTATGGAACTGCAACAAATGACTCATCAAATTTACGCATAATGTAAAGTTGAAAGTGATGAATTTTGTTGTTTTCATCAGAATGTTTGGCAAAGGTCAGCGCTCAGGCAGTTATAGTAAAAACTGTTAACACACTAAAAAGGACACTAATGTGGTGTGGAGCAGGGTCACTCACTTTGTTTTTATTAAGAAAAGAAGAAGAAGAAGGAGCAGAAGAGTATATAAAGTTGGGTGCATGATCATAAATAAGCAAAGTCATGATACATGTTACATCCCACATCAATACATGTTACATATGCATGTATGAAAAATAGTTGTGTAGCATTTACGTGATGGATTTACAACAGGACTTGTCTGTTCCATATGATGTGTGCTTCAAACATCATGGTAGCACCACAAGAGTGGTCATATTTCATGTGTTTACCCAAGCCTGGTGTTGGCTTAACAGTTAAGGTGGCTGGCTTAAGATCTTAGGGTCTTGAGTTTGAGCCCCTGTCGTATCGTTGAAATAACACAAGGTGGGTCGACTCAGCGTGTCATCCTTCTGAGGTCGGCAAAATGAGTAACAGCCTACTGGTAACAGGGGCACTTTGGCTTTGACTTCGTCTTGATCGCGCATGCGCAGGGAGGACTCAATCGGGCAACCTGGTGGAAGTCGGCATTACGAGTCATAATAAAATATGCGATAGACATCATAAAAGTGCGTACGTTAACCCGTCCCTAAGGTCGAGTTCCTTGCTAGTTGGTAGAAATTTAATAAATCAACGCAGTATATGGGATTTGAACCTGAGATCTGACCAGGATCAGTATCTGGGAACAAGCAAGCCAGTCCGCTTTTTCACTAATGTCTTGGAGCGGGGGGTGGGAGGGGGGGGGGGGGGGAGGAGAATGGTATTTTGTCAGTGAATATACAATTATCTTTTCATTTTAATAATCACTTGGATATACTTTCATTACAATTTCATATATTTACTGAATAATCCACTCAGAAATGAATATTTCATCAGATAGGGCTTTCAATAATTTGTTCTTGCTGAAAAATGCATGAAAAATAATTGTTTGTTCCCAAAATGCAATGTTCTCAGTGGCAATGTGAAATTTTGCCTTCAGCATGGAGAGGCAATCCCAGATTCCCTTAATAACACAACTAAGTGTGAGTGGCCATCTGCATGAATATCTTGTGAAAATTACAATTGGTATCATTTCACAGGTAGAGTGGAATATCTGCTGAAAATTACAATTGGTATCATTTCACATGTAGAGTGGAATAGCTGCTGAAAATTACAATTGGTATCATTTCACATGTGGAGCGGAATATCTTGTGAAAATTACAATCGGTATCATTTCACATGTAGAGCGGAATATCTGCTGAAAATTACAATTGGTATCATTTCACATGTAGAGCGGAATATCTTGTGAAAATTACAATTGGTATCATTTCACATGTAGAGCGGAATTTCTGCTGAAAATTACAATTGGTATCATTTCACATGTGGAGCGGAATATCTTGTGAAAATTACAATTGGTATCATTTCACATGTAGAGTGGAATATCTGCTGAAAATTACAATTGGTATCATTTCACATGTAGAGCGGAATTTCTGCTGAAAATTACAATTGGTATCATTTCACATGTGGAGCGGAATATCTTGTGAAAATTACAATCGGTATCATTTCACATGCAGAGCGGAATATCTTGTGAAAATTACAATTGGTATCATTTCACATGTAGAGTGGAATATCTGCTGAAAATTACAATTGGTATCATTTCACATGTAGAGTGGAATATCTGCTGAAAATTACAATTGGTATCATTTCACATGTAGAGCGGAATTTCTGCTGAAAATTACAATTGGTATCATTTCACATGTGGAGCGGAATATCTTGTGAAAATTACAATCGGTATCATTTCACATGTAGAGCGGAATATCTTGTGAAAATTACAATTGGTATCATTTCACATGTAGAGCGGAATTTCTGCTGAAAATTACAATTGGTATAATTTCACATGTGGAGCGGAATATCTTGTGAAAATTACAATCGGTATCATTTCACATGTCGAGCGGAATATCTTGTGAAAATTACAATTGGTATCATTTCACATGTAGAGTGGAATATCTTATGAAAATTACAATTGGTATCATTTCACATGGAGAGCGGAATATCTTGTGAAAATTACAATTGGTGTCATTTCACATGTGGAGTGGAATATCTTGTGAAAATTACAATTGGTATCATTTCACATGTAGAGCGGAATATCTTGTGAAAATTACAATTGGTATCATTTCACATGTAGAGCGGAATATCTTGTGAAAATTACAATTGGTATCATTTCACATGTAGAGCGGAATATCTTGTGAAAATTACAATTGGTATCATTTCACATGCAGAGCGGAATATCTTGTGAAAATTACAATTGGTATCATTTCACATGCAGAGCGGAATATCTTGTGAAAATTACAATTGGTATCATTTCACATGTAGAGCGGAATATCTTGTGAAAATTACAATTGGTATCATTTCACATGTAGAGCGGAATATCTTGTGAAAATTACAATTGGTATCATTTCACATGTAGAGCGGAATATCTTGTGAAAATTACAATTGGTATCATTTCACATGTAGAGTGAAATATCTTGTGAAAATTAGAATTGGTATCATTTCACATGTAGAGCAGAATATCTTGTGAAAATTACAATTGGTATCATTTCACATGTAGAGCAGAATAGCTTGTGAAAATTACAATTGGTATCATTTCACATGTAGAGTGGAATATCTTGTGAAAATTAGAATTGGTATCATTTCACATGTGGAGCAGAATATCTTGTGAAAATTACAATTGATATCATTTCACATGTAGAGCGGAATATCTTGTGAAAATTAGAATTGGTATCATTTCACATGCAGAGCGGAATATCTTGTGAAAATTACAATTGGTATCATTTCACATGTAGAGCGGAATATCTTGTGAAAATTACAATTGGTATCATTTCACATGTAGAGTGGAATATCTTGTGAAAATTAGAATTGGTATCATTTCACATGTAGAGCAGAATATCTTGTGAAAATTACAATTGGTATCATTTCACATGTGGAGTAGAATATCTTGTGAAAATTACAATTGGTATCATTTCACATGTAGAGTGGAATATCTGCTGAAAATTAGAATTGGTATCATTTCACATGTAGAGCAGAATATCTTGTGAAAATTACAATTGATATCATTTCACATGTAGAGCGGATTATCTTGTGAAAAATACAATTGGTATCATTTCACATGAAGAGTGGAATATCTTGTGAAAATTACCATTGGTATCATTTCACATGTAGAGCGGAATATCTTATGAAAATTACAATTGGTATCATTTCACATGTGGAGCGGAATATCTTGTGAAAATTACAATTGGTATCATTTCACATGTGGAGCGGAATTTCTGCTGAAAATTACAATTGGTATCATTTCACATGTGGAGCGGAATTTCTGCTGAAAATTACAATTGGTATCATTCGACATGTAGAGCGGAATTTCTGCTGAAAATTACAATTGGTATCATTTCACATGTGGAGCGGAATTTCTGCTGAAAATTACAATTGGTATCATTTCACATGTGGAGTGGAATTTCTGCTGTCTCTGTCATTGATTAAGGGCCATGGTGTGAAACAATCATAATTTGCACCAACCTTGTTCAGGAGGGTTGGGGTTGGATTGGTTGTACTTTTACCTTTTGAGCATCTCCGTTGCTGTAATCCAATGTATTACTACTTATTTAAATATGTAATGGCTGCTATTATTCCCAACTTATTGTGCATTCGGTTGAGGGACTAGGGTGACCAGCTCTCCTGAAAAAAGGGCCGCTCAGGCAGAGGTAAAGGTGGCTGCTGTAGACCCTCTTGTCAGGGCCAAGGGGCGAAACCTACTGGAAACATGAGGTTTATATAAGCTATGAGGTTTTAAATATTTAACTTGTCCCAAGATGGCTTCTCGAGCATGTTAAGGTCACGCTGTGTCTGTACAGGCCAGCTGCATCATGGTAATTGGCATCACGACCGAAAGTAGCCAGAATACGAAGAATATGAGACAATTGGCATCCCGGGAATGTATGAAACGGTATCCGGGACACTTTGGTATAAACCGGGACTATCTTGTAACGTGTACGTGATGGTTGCTCACAGTACGAGGAATGTTGTTGACATCAATTACTTTCACGAAGCAGCTATCCAAGCCTGACATTTCACTGAAGGGACAGATATTTGTAATTTGTTTGGTGTGTGGGTGATAAGTTGCCCACTCTTTTGTGAAACACACAATGGAATATTGAATGGGCACAAACAACCAACGCTGGAAAGATGTCCTGCGGCTTAACGCCCTCTTGATGGAAAGCGCATATATTAATGAATGCCTCGCCCTCCCTGCGAAATTCCAGGATGACAGTTTATAGCCGGGTCGAGAACCAAACCCAGGCGAGACAGCTCAGAAGTGGGTGTCGGTACCTCGAGGTCATCCTGCCAGCCCTAAGGCAGTAATTCAATACCGAATGTTATTAAGGATGTTCATAGCCTTGGAGCGTTTGTCTTTAAATTGTTTTCTTTTGTCTCTTCTCTGCATGAGTAAGATAGAGAAAACAGAATTTTATCCAAAAATACCAGCATTGATCCTGGGGTATTTTGTCTATTTGTTTCTGATTACTGTATTTCTGTCTACTGTCTAATTATGGGGTGTCTGAGACTGACATTATTCTGTTGCAAGATGAAGGACTGTTCTCCACATTCATCAAAGGAACCTGTTGTGACCTTGGAGGTATTGACTTATATAGGGTTGGTTTTCTAAGGCTGTAGGATCGTAAAACATGAACAACCATAAATATCTTGGCACATAACAAAAAATTGACGAGCTTTTCATTTGAAATCCAAAAATGAAGGCACCATTAACTAGCACCGCTGGACAGCAAGGCATGGCTCACATGTGATGTTTCAACCACCGAATGGTCTTCTTCATGGTAAGTCCCAAATTCGTTTACGTCATCGCCTGAACGCCATCATTACCTCCATGACCAAACGTGGATGTTACGTTATGATTTCACCCCTGTCTGTCTGTCCGATTGTGAACAAAATATCTCAAAACGTTGTTTACTGATTCGGACCAAATTTAGCAGAGATGTAGCGTATGTGACGAGGACGAAATGATTAGATTTTGGTGAAGATCTGGATTCGGATCCGGCTACTAGGATTTTTTAAGTGATTCTTCACCAGTTGGAGATAGGGCCAAAAACGATACGTAGCAGGATATCTCAAAAAGTTGTTGACGGATTTGGACGAAACTTGGTGGACCGGTTGGGTGTCTGACAAGGACAAATCGATTCGATTTTGGTGAAGATCTGAATATGGATTCGGATATGAGAATTATTTAATTTTTTTTATGTTTCTTCACCATTGGGAGATTGGGCCAAAAACGAAACATAGCAGGATATCTGAAAAAGTTGCGGATGGATTTGGACCAAACTTGGTGGACAGGTGTGGTGTTTGACAAGGACGATTCGATTCGATTTTGGTGAAGATCTGAATATGGATTCGGATATGAGAATTATTTATTTTTTAAATGTTTCTTCACCATTGGGAGATTGGGCCAAAAACGAAACATAGCAGGATATCTGAAAAAGTTGCGGATGGATTAGGACCAAACTTGGTGGACAGGTGTGGTGTTTGACAAGGACGATTCGATTCGATTTTGGTGAAGATCTGAATATGGATTCGGATATGACAATTATTTAATTTTTAAGTTATTCTTCACCATTGGGAGATCAGATGAAAAACGATACATAGCAGGATAATCTCAAAAAGTTGTGGACGGATTTGGACGAAACTTGGTGGACCGGTTGGGTGTCTGACAAGGACAAATCGATTCGATTTCGGTGAAGATCCTGAATATGGATTCGGATATGAGAATTATTTAATTTTTTTAATGTTTCTTCACCATTGGGAGATTGGGCCAAAAACGATACATAACAGGACATCTCCAAAAGTTGTGGACGGATTTGGACGAAACTTGTTGGACAGGTTGTGATTGTGACAAGGAAGAATCGATTCAATTTTGGTTGCAGCTAGTGTACATTTTTAAGTGATTCTTCACCATTGAGTGATATGGCCAACCAGGTGGAGGTAGGCATGTTCTCTATTGAGTGCCGTTCTAGTTGCCAGTGCAAAAACGACGCAGTTATGAAAATGACATTGCGGTGCACCATCTGCACGTCACGGTCACAACACAATCTCCCCAGGATCCTTCTTTGAGAGACGATGTCCGTACAGACGGTGAAGACCACTCGCTGGCCCGAAACGTTGGACCGGTGTCTTACCTTTGTGGGCATCTGTGCTTGTTGGTGGTGTCTTCATTTTTGAACGTGGATCTTCCGACCTGCGCCTAGTTTTTGTGGATCTCTTTATTTGGTGGTACAGGTGACAGCACATTATTACACGCACGATAAGTTTGTATTGGAATGGCAGCATCTGTATTTTGTTGTTTTTTTTCTTACTAAAGTCACGAATGCATTGGGATTGCCTTCGTGCGAACATAATTTCACAAAGCAATTCGGTGCAGACACAAGCAATTTCGTGTTGCAGAAATGCAGGAGCCCAGGAAACGCGATTTGCAGTGACAGTTAAATAAAAGAAAAGGCGCGTTATTTGCAGCATGCGAGAGATTTGATCACCGAAAGCGTTTTGTTTTTGCATCGTGAGCTAATGGAAAGAAGAGCACGAAAAACAAAATGGGTAGCGCAAGATATTTTGCATGGGAGGTGAGAAGGAGGAAGAACATGGATGGTGGAACGGCAATGGAGGCATAACGCATTATGTGTCACCGGAAACATCTACACCAAGGACAATCGGAATGAAATGTCTAACAGCATAAAGAACACCAGCAGAGTGACCTTGCATTTTTGTTTCTTGGAAGTTGGCTCCACCATTCCCTGCCCTGTGTTCTCCACTGCACCAATGAATAACCAGATGATGAAGCTTTCTCGGCAAATCTCCCTCCTCCCCCCTCCCCCCTTCCCTCCCCCCCTTCCCTCCCCCCCTTCCCCCCTCCCCTCAACCCTCCGGCCCCTCCCCCCTCCCCTCCCCTGCCCCCCTCCCTCCTCCCCTCCCCCCTCTCCCCCCTCCCACCCCTCCCCCCCTCCCACCCCCTCCCACCCCCTCCCATCCCTCACCCTCCCCATCCCCCCCTCTTCTCCCCTCTCCCCCTCCCCCTCCCACTCTTCTCCCCTCCCCCCCGTTCCCCTCCCCTCCCCTCCCCCGCCCAGCAATGCCGGGTACTTCTGCTAGTTGTGGCTTCTGCTAATTGCTTCTGCTTGTCTCCCTATGTTGTGGTTGTGTGCTTCCCCTTCTCTCCCCATCTTGTCTTCCGCTCCCTCTTTTTGTATATTTTGTTTGTCTGGTTGATTTTGTTTGTGAAATAAATGTTAGCTCTTTCACGAGCCTCGATTCAGTATACCAAAAAAATTAATCTCTTTTTCAGAGGATGAAACATCCTCTCCTTTTTGTTTATTTCCACACTCATCGCAGGTGCCGTGCTGCACTGTCATTTTCTGGTGTCCGTTCAAGAGATTGTCCACAACAATTTCCTCGGAAGCGGAACAGTTACTCTTACATAGTAAATGACACTTCGATGTTGCGGTTTCTCATAAGCGCAACGTATCACACAGCAGCACCATTCCCGTGATTTACGGAATGGACAATGTAGGTCACGCAACGCAACCTGGGTACCCAAACCATCCACAAGACTGTAAGGCTGAATGGGATAAGATTGAACGTCCATTGAGAAAACGTTAATTACATTTTTACTTTCCTCACCGAAGGGGATGTTTATGAACACGATATCTCAAAACGCTCTCTGTTTCCCGACGGATTCGGACGAAATTTGGCAGAGAGGTTGGGTGTGTGACAGGGACGAAATGATTCGATTTTGGTGAAGATCTGAATATGGATTCGGATATGAAGATTATTTAATTTTTAAGTGATTCTTCACCATTGGGAGATCGGGTGAAAAGCGATACATAGCAGGACATCTCAAAACGTTGTGGACGGATTTGGACGAAACCTGGTAGACAGGTTGTGTGTGTGACAAGGACGATTCGATTCGATTTTGGTGAAGATCTCAATATGGATTCGGATACGAGAATTATTTAATTCCTAAGTGATTCTTCACCATTGAGAGATAGGGCTAAAACCGATACATAGTACAATATCTCAAAGTTATGGACGGATTTGGACGAAACTTGGTGGATCAGTTGGGTGTGTGACAAGGACAATTCGATTCGAATTTGGTGAAGATCTGAATATGGATTCGGATACGAGAATTATTTAATTCCTAAGTGATTCTTCACCATTGAGAGATAGGGCTAAAACCGATACATAGTACAATATCTCAAAGTTATGGACGGATTTGGACGAAACTTGGTGGATCAGTTGGGTGTGTGACAAGGACGATTCGATTCGATTTTGGTGAAGATCTGAATATGGATTCGGATACGAGAATTATTTTATTCCCAAGTGGTTCTTCACCATTGAGAGATCGGGCAAAAAGCGATACATAACATGATATTTTAAAAAGCTATGGACGAGTTATGACTGAACATTGTGGACGAGTTGGTTCGGCGACAAGAACAAGCCGATTAGATTTTGGTTCAGGTCCGAATCCAGATCCGGCGTATCAGTGGGATACAACACATAAACTGTTCAGCCTTGCGGAGGTGTGCGCTCTACCAAATGCCCTTCTAGTTTCATAGCACCATCAGCGAAGGCAGAAATATGAGAGCTACCGTCGCAATCCAAAAGTATAAAGTAAGCGGTTCTCACTGCCCTTTTGGCCCTTTTGGCCAAAATACTCATTAATAGTCTTACCTGGACGGCTGTTGTCCTCATCTTTCTCATCCGCCCATCATCTCATTTTGGCCCTTTTGGCCCTTTCACAGTAATGAAGTAAAAGAGCAGCAGGGACCTCATGAGAAGCTATTGAGGTTTGAAATTACTCCTTCATTGTTCTTCGTTTGGCTGTCGCCTCAGTTATCTCCAACAAAATATACGAATTGCTGGATTGGGGCATTAACCCACGGTGGATGGATTTAATAAGAATTTGACATTTTAAAACCTTGTTTTTTGGTGCCTGGATAAAAAAAACCTCAAGGTAATTTAGTTTTGTCACTTCATTGGACCTGCTCTTGTAAAATAGAAAAGCATTCACTTTGTACTGGGACACATTTCCGTGAGCTTGTAGTTATTTTATTATGTTATGAGACCAAGCTACATTCCTCACTTTTCTTTAAATATAACAATCCCCAAAGCTCTTGCTCCATCATCCAACAGAGTTTATGACCAAACACGGGATGGCCTGTTTCAAATTCCCATCTGAGCACTTCCCTAATGACCCAGAATCAAATGTGAACGTTCAAATAGCAACTAACTTGAAACACTTTAAATATCAACATCCTCGTCATTCATCTACAATGCGCACTGATGCCCTTTAATATCTGTGTCGTGTGCACAGTACTTTTGTACATATTCCTCCATTAGCTTAAAACCATGTTTTTTATTTTTGAAACCCACCTCCACTTTCACACCTTGATCATTATCCTTTTGTATGCACATTGAAGTTAACTATCTATTTGGATCATTTGTGCCCTTATCCACATCTATATCCACATCATTGTTTTTAATGGATGGCCTCCATTAATTGATAAAATTAAGGTTTTTGCTGAGACAAACTCGGCTGGTTTTGGCTAGTATCATTTTAAAGTACATGTATGTTTGGAAAAATCATTAACTTTGGTTGAAAGAAGCAGGCCACACCTGCGTTTTGATTGAGCGAACAGCCTGTTTTCTCATCATGCTCAGCATAGGTCATGCGTATCTTCAGAAAATGGGTACTTGACTGAGCCTTCCTTTATTTCCTTTTTGGGGTACTTTTGGGTGGATATGCAGAAGGCCAAATATTTAAAATAATAAAATTAAAATAAAACAATACAGGTACAAGACCTCATGACACAAAGCCCAACAACACCTTAAAATGTGACGTGCAGATTTTACATGTCAATAAATTAAATTTGGAATAATCATTTAATGAAAATAATTTAGACTATTTGAATCCCCAATCTCAGTACATAAATAATTCTAAATAATATATAAATTATTTATAGTTGATGATTTATTTCCGGTTTTCAACTTGAAGGCAATAACAATGAATAAGGGTTCCTGAAGTGATATACAATCCTGGATTTTTCTCTCCCATAAAATTTGCTGCAGAGGTACATAGCTTGCGGTGATGGTAAAATGTCGGTAAACTAGAACGGCACTCGGTAGAGCACATACCTCCGCCAGGTTGAACAGTTTACGTTTTGTATCCCACTGATAGGCCGGATCTGGATTTGGACCTGAACCAAAATCTAATCGGCTTGTTCTTGTCACCTAACCACATCATCCACCAAGTTTAGTCATAACTCGTCCATAACTTTTTAAAATATAATGTAATTTATCACTTTTCACCAGTTCTCTCAATGGTGAAGAATCACTTAAAAATTAAATAATTATCTTATCCGAATCCATATTCAGATCTTCACCAAAATCAAATCGATTCGTTCTTGTCACACACCCAATCGGTCCACCAAGTTTCGCCCAAATCTGTCCATAACTTTTTGAGATATCCTGCTACGTATCGTTTTTGGCCTTATGTCCCAATGGTGATGAATCACTTAGGAAATTAAAAAATTCTCTCATCCTGATTTGGATTCAGATCTTCCCCAAAAATTAAATCAACTTGTCCTTGTCACACACACAACCTGTCCACGAAATTTCATCTGAAACCGTTCATCCATTTTTGAGATATTGTTTCCTATCTAGTTTTTGGCCCAATCTCTTAAGTTGGAAGAATCACTTTAAAATTCTCATATCCAGATCCGGATCCAGATTTTCACCAAAATCGAATAAATTTGTCCTCGTCACACACCCAACCTGCCCATCAAAGTTTATCCAAATCCGTCTGTAATGCTTTGAGATATCCTGCTCACAGACATAAAGACAAACAAACAGACAAACAGGGACGAAAACATAATCACGTAGGTAATTAGTCACGTAGGTAATTAGTAAAGGTGATACTTAGTAGTAAAGGTGATACTCCTTCACCCCACTACAGGTATCATTCCCTGCTTGTCGTAAAAGGCGACAAAAAGGGTTGGCGGCAGGAAGGGCATCCGGCCGTAAAACATTGCTTCAAAAAGGGGACCGAAAAACAACAACAACCACGGTCCCCGAAAAAGGCCAACCCCCGCTTGCGGGGAAAAAATGGCCTCTAAAGGTGGTTTATACTTAGCTAGCGAAGATGGTAAAATGTATATAAATAAATTAATGATTCAAGGTGTTACTGGCCAAACACGGGTATAGAAATGGTAAAAAAAATGGTTGTAGTGGAATGGTAAAAGGTATAAATAAATAAAGGTGGTATGTCGGTAATGGTAAAGTGCATACAAATAAATAAATTGTTTTGAAAGTTGTGTGTTGGCAGTGGAGATGGTAAAGTGTATATAACTAAATAAGTAGTTCAGTGTGTGTTGGTGGTGGAGATGTTAAAGTGTTTCTATTATATTGAAATGGTTGACAGCTCCTTGCCATCTTGCCAGCAAGCTGAGACAGCACATGTGCGTTTCCCCAAATTTGCTGTGCAAAATTATTTTCACATAAGAAAGATCAACCTCAAAATAAAAACTTGCAATTCTTAATCAAATTGGTATAAAAAGATTAAATACGGCCACTTTCAGCAAGCTGAGCGAGAACCGTGACATATGACGCACACGTCACGTCAAAGTCCTGACATAAATCCATAGCATAAGCATTACACAGCAATTTCATGTGTCATGCATGTACATTTACAACTTTGCTTATTTATGATTGGGCACCCATCTCTCAATACTCTGCTTCAAAAAAAGAGTAAAATATCAGGTGATCTTGCTGCACATCATCTTGCTATAACAATATCCGTTTTACATCTACAAACAAATTATTTACTACTAGTAAAAAGCCCGTCAAATATGACGGGTTGGAACTGTTCATTCAACGGTGCAGCCTCCTGCGAATGCCAAAGTCTGAAGCCTTGGCCTAGTGCCAGGTGTGCTTATATCTTATTTATTTATGAGAATCGTATGAATGTAAATGAACACTCGTTTTACTGTGCGCGTTGCATATCATGTGCGGCGAATTTCACCTTCCTGCACCTTGTAGTTATTGTTATTTTAAAAAACGTTTCTGTACACCGCCCTTGAGGCTCAGTTTGCAAGCCACCATCGACATTTCCATTACAAGAGACATAATTACTCTTTATGGAAAAGGTTTTTCGAGTTTGTTTTATCCTCAAATAGACTGTAGTGAACACACATTAGTGTTAAAAGATTGGCCTTTAAAAGCTACCCTTATGAAGACGGACAGACATCTGTACAAACACACAAACTGACATTGTGTTTTATATGGTAGATAACTGCCTGACTACTGACCCTTGACAAATATTCTGATAAAAAAACAACAAAATTCATCATTTTCAACCATATGTTGTTTGTTCATTTGGTGAGTATCTTTTTGGTAAGTTTATTTTGACAAGTCATTTGTTGTGTAGTTACATAATCTCTAAGCTGTTTCCAAAAATTATGACGACTATTTCAGCTACATCGTTGCTAGTTCCAAATTCAACAATCGTTTTCACTCAGGCTGACTGGCACGGTCTTCAAGCAGCCATCAATTATCTGGACTGGTCTCCCATCTCTACTACCTCTGACATCAACTCATCCTGGGAATTCTTCCAAAGTAAACTGTTCTCTCTCATGCACAGATTTATCCCATCTCGTCTTCAGTTGTCATACCTTTCCTCCCGTCCGTGGTACACTGAATCTTGTAGTGAGGCAGTTGCCCTGAAACAACTTGCCTTCGCCTCTTGGAAGGCAAATCCAACTATTGAGGTTTCAAATGAGGCAAATCCAAATCCAACCATCCATCGGAACAAGTGCAGGTCTACCCTCAGGAGAGTCAGGAAACAATATCTCTCTACTCTCAAGACTGAACTCTCAAACCTGCCTCCCTCCTCCAAGTCCTGGTGGCGTCTGGTCAAATCCGTTTCTGGTGTTTGTTCCCCTTCCATCCCCTCCCTTAACTCAAACGGATACACAGCTGATTGCGCACGCGAAAAAGCCGAATGCCTAAACACTGTGATTGCCTCAAAATCTTGTGCCCCAAACCCATCTCTCTCTGTACCACCCGTACCCAGTCAAACACAGCTGCTCCTGGACTCTGTGTCCTTCTCTCCTGACAAGGTGGAGAAGTTTCTGTCAAACCTCGACTCTGATTCTGCAACTGGACCAGACAGCATCAGCCCACGGGTCCTAAAATCCTTACTCTGCCACTCTTTCACACCCTCTCTCTGTTTCTTCACCCTATATTTTGCTCAAGGTCATCTGCAATCTGCTTGGAAATCAGCAAACATTACCACTTTACACAAAAAGGTGCAAAAACAGATCCTTGCAACTACAGACCAATTAGCCTGCTCCCAATTATCAGCAAGGTCATGGAATCCAGCATTGCTTTGGATATCAAATCCTTCCTCTTCTCCGATGGCTTAATCTCGGATCATCAATTTGGATTCAGACCAGGTCACTCTACTCTGGACATGCTGCATCTGCTGTCTCAACAATGGATGGAGGTCCTCATCACCAAACAGGAAATCAGAGCTGTCTCACTTGACATATCACGTGCCTTCAATACGGTCTGGCACCCAGCTCTGCTCATCAAACTCTCCTCCGATGGTATCCATGGAAACCTCCACACATAGCTTGCCGACTTCCTCTCTGGTCGAAGTCAACGTGTGGCCCTGAATATAATTCTTTCATCTCCCCCTTCCTGTTCAGCCTGGAGTTCCCCAAGGCAGTGTTCTGGGCCCTGTGTACTTTTTCTGTTCTTCATTAATGATCTCTCTGACTCTTTGGAAAATCCTCTCTGTCTCTTTACTGATGACTCCACTCTCTGCCGCTCCATATCACAATCCTCAGATCGGCAGGCAGCAGCCTCTTCACTCTCTGCAGACCTGGACAATATCATAAACTGGTCAAACAAGTGGAACATGTCTTTCTATCCTGACAAATCTCACACTCCCACTTTGTCTCTCCATGAAGACCATCTCGACAACCCTCCCATCTACTTTCTGAACAATCCGTTTGAAGAAGTTCTGTCACTCAAGCTTTTGGGTCTCACTCTCTGCCATGATCTGTCCTGGGAAAACCGCATTTCCAAGCTGGCCTCCAAAGCCAGGCGCTGTCTGGGTATCCTCCGCTGTCTGGGCATCCTCCGTCGTGCGAAGTCCTTTCTGGGCACTTCTGAGCTCCTCACCACATACAAAGTTTTCATCCGCAGCTCAATGGAATACTGCTCTCCCCTCTGGGCTGGTGCTGCTGCCTCACACCTAGCTCAGATTCACGCTATTGAAACCAAAGCTTCCAGAATCATTGGTATCTCCCGTGATGAAGCCGATTTTAAGGGCCTTTCACTCTCTCACCGCAGCAGGTTGGTGGTCTTTCTGTCTTCTACCGACTCCTCTCTGGCCTTGCTTCCCCTGTTCTGTCTGTGCTCTGTCCCCCAAATTTTCCTGCAGGACACACAAGACCTGCCGGCAATCCTCTTCTGGTGTAACTGCCAAAATCAAGACTCTCTGCTCACCTTCACTCCTTCATTCCTCTTTTCTACTGCCTCTGGAACAAACTCTCACACTCTCTTCAATCCCATTCCTCCCTCCAGGTCTTTAAAACAGCTGTTCACCACCATCTCTTATCGTCGCCCATCCAAAACCATGATCTTTTCTACCCCCCGTTAAAACACCCCAAATTCACCTCTTTCAATCTCCAACTTCTTTCCTGAAATTCCTTGTTGTGTCAATTTGTTTGATATCATGTACCCCTCCCCTCCCCCCCCCCCCCCCCCCTGCCGATCACCGCACCCCCACCTACTCTAGGTTTGCACTCCATCCCTCCATCTGTCAGTCTGTCCGTCCGTCAGTCCGTCAGCCCGTCACGCAAAGAACAGCTTTCTGGACTTTTTTTCTAAACTCTTAATGCTAATGATTTCAAACTCGGTAAACATGGTTTCCTCATGATAAGTTACAGATCACGTTCGAACTTCACGACGTTTCGATCATTTTTGACAAAGTTATAGCACTTTGAACTTTGGTAATTTCCCCAACAGTTTTCCGGACTATAATTTGGAGTGCGGTAAGTCAAAGCTGTTAATATTCCTTATTTTTACTCCAATTTACATTCTTTTTCCCCCTTTTAGTGAGAAGTAGGGGTCTGTGCAACCATTCATGAACTTTATTTGGTGCAAATCGGATAATTTTTAGCCGAGTTACCTCAGACCGTGAGTTGGTAATTATATAATTCACACATAGTGCAATACGTGCAGGCTACTCCACAGAGCGACCTCGCGGGCTTATTTTAACTCCGATTTACATTCTTTTTCCCCTCTTAGTGAGAAGTAGGTGTCTGTGCAACCATTCATGAACTTTATTTGGTGCAAATCGGATAATTTTTAGCCAAGTTACCTCAGACCGTGAGTTGGTAATTATATAATTCACACAGTTTTCCGGACGACAGACTGCCGGTAGGGGACATGTATTGCAGTGCAATACTCAGAATGCTTGTTTAGTGTATGTTTATGGGTCTGTGCCTGTTCTCGTGTGCAATGTGTTAGCTCTTAAATGAGCCTTGGCTCTGTTTACAAAAAAAAAAAAAAAAAGCCTTGGAAATAAACATAAATAAGGCCCAACAGCAAACACTACAGAGTGGCCCGAAATCACTTTTCCCTGTTAAATTTGTCAGACCTCCCTCCATCCCTTCCTCTCCGCCCTCCCCCGCCATGCTGGTGCAAGGAGATTGACGGAGCGCATACAGATGCAATGACTGATGCACTATTGCAAGTACTGCACAATAAAACCTGGATATTAAATGAGTTTAAGAATGAATGCTTTACATGGGAGGGACAAAGCGACTTTTCAGGCCACCCTGTACATTGTACAATGAGTTGGCCATACCCCAAAAACATGTTTTCCCATGGACAAAAGTACTTCGCTTTATCACGTGTAATAGGATTTCACGGAATCCGTTAATATGACGGTCCACGATATCATACATTTGCCAAAAATATTGTTCTCCCAGCAGCACTCCTCTCGGCTTCGTAGTCTCCACACCAATCACACGTCAGCAATTTCATCTTCTAAAGGGCACGACCACATCAACATTGATCTTGTCACAACATTTATTAACCTCAACATCCATTCCGGCTACGAGGCACACCAGGGTCAGTCATATGCTGTATAAACATTAAAAACCTGGTGTGTTATCAACAAATAATCATACTCACTGTTTAGTACTTGTTGTTTCATCGGGTCCCTACGCTAGTATAAGGAAATGTGTTCCCGAAAGCATATACACAATCCTGTACTATTCTCTTCCACATATTTTTTTAATCCTCAAATTTTCAAAATAATTTCATGTGCCTCGTACTCAGATGTTATTACATGCATGTTGCAGATATGACACAAATGCGTCATAATTTTAGAGTAGAGGTTCTGGACGGACAGACAGGACTGAAGACATAAGCCCCAGCTGGCTGCCAGGCTGGGGGCACAAACGGACAGGTGCAGTTATAAATGTGGACATCGTAGGGAATCACAGGCCCCTTGTTTTCCACCACCTCCGTCCTATTTCTCACCCACCCTGGATCCTTATCCTTTCACCCATTTTTATTTTTCCTCCTGCTTGTCGTATCTCGACCTTTACATCCATTGGGTTTGTCTCTCATTTAAAATGCAGCCGCCTCACACCATCATCCATTTCCACAGTCCATACCATTGAGGTAATCAAACACTGCTGAAGGTGCAAACAAATGATGGCATTTGTGTGGTCCATATACCAGGACAATACTTTTGTTATTGTTGTTGTTGTTGTTGTTGTTGTAGGTGTTGTTGTAGGTGTTGTTTTGTCAGAATGTTTGTTTCGCTTTATATTCTTGAAATTTTATTTGATGTCTGATTATTTGGTCATGTTGAATACTTTTGTTGTTATTGTTGTTGTTGTTGTTGTCGTTGTTGGTGTTGTTTTGTCAGAATGTTTGTTTCGCTTCACAGTCTTGAAATTTTATTTGATGTCTGATTATTTGGTGATGTTGAATACTTTTGTTGTTGTTGTTGTTGTTGTTGTTGGTGGTGTTGTTTTGTCAGAATGTTTGATTTGCTTTACAGTCTTGAAATTTTATTTGATGTCTGATTATTTGGTCATGTTGAATGCATTTGTGTTGTTGTTGTTGTTGTTGTTGTAGGTGTTGTTGTTGTAGGTGTTGTTTTGTCAGAATGTTTGTTTCGCTTTCTATTCTTGAAATTTTATTTGATGTCTGATTATTTGGTCATGTTGAATACTTTTGTTGTTGTTGTTGTTGTTGTTGTTGTTGTCGTTGTTGGTGTTGTTTTGTCAGAATGTTTGTTTCGCTTCACAGTCTTGAAATTTTATTTGATGTCTGATTATTTGGTCATGTTGAATGCATTTGTGTTGTTGTTGTTGTTGTTGTTGTAGGTGTTGTTGTTGTAGGTGTTGTTTTGTCAGAATGTTTGTTTCGCTTTATAGTCTTGAAATTTTATTTGATGTCTGATTATTTGGTTATGTTGAATACTGTTGTTGTTGTTGTTGTTGTTGTTGTTGTTGTTGGAGGTGTTGTTTTGTCAGAATGTTTGTTTCGCTTTACAGTCTTGAAATTTTATTTGATGTCTGATTATTTGGTGATGTTGAATGCATTTGTGTTGTATGTTCGCGATCACTCTCGATGATTGACCATCGTCATGTCTCCTCTGTTTTGCAGAACGATCAGTGGAAGAAGCTGAGGTACGAAAAGATTTTCTCTCTGTTTGATCACCTGTGCTGTCCTTTATGGATACGCAATCTTTTTCTTACCATGTTACAAAGCCCCAATTTGTCGACCGTACCTCGCATTTGCTCTCTGCAGATGAAGGATAAAAGGCATGAAATCGTATAAATTGGAAGGTATCGAATGTCATGCAGCCGTTGCATATTATTACAAATTTGAAATGGATGAGAGTAATTTCATTAGAACACTGGCTGTGAACATGAGCGAATTGAAGATCTAAAGCTGACATTACAATCAGTAGCTTTGGCACCTCATGATGGATGTATAATCTCAACATGTGCGCAGCATTTTGAGGCTAGTTTTATTAAGCTTGGAAGCCTACCGTGTATATTACAGTATTACACGGTCAAGGAAAACGGTGCCCCCCTTTAATTTATTTTCCAGCCAACAGACTCCAAGGTAATTGAGCCAATTTCCATGAAAACTGAGTATTCATCCATTCGCTCTGAGGCCGCATCAGCACAGCAAGAAACGACTGGGGAATCGTCATCCCAAGCTTCGGCGACGGGTCCAGGCCCCTGGCTTCCGTCAGATAGTTGGGCAGGAACCAAAAAAGTATCTTGTACCAGCAAACGAGAAAGTACAAAAAGCTGCATTACCAGTGAGGAAGCTTTACCAGTCGATACCTATCAGGTAGGCCTATTTTTGTTTTATCCCCATACTCAATCTTATTGTCTGTCATCATTTTTCTGAGATATAGCTCTTGCATTATCTTAATAAGAATTTTTTTTTTTTTGTATAACAGATTCAGGCTCGTGTAAGAGCTAACATTAATCACAAAAAGACAAACGGACACACAAAACATGTGATAAAGGGAGCTGGAGACAAGCTGGGGAGAGAGAAGGAAGCACACAAGGCCAACAGTAGAGAACAGGGACATCGGGAGATCTGTGGGAGGGAGAGGGCTTGGGGAGAGGAGGCATGGGAAGGGGGGAGGGGCGGAGAATTTGGGAATGGGAATTTGCTTGTTTGTGTGTCTGGATGTAACAATCCTTCCCACTGATGGGTTGGACAGTCGCCCTGACTCCACCCAACCAACCACGCATCCTGATGAAAAATCTTATGGCCGCCATTTTAGTGCTCACCGCGATGTGAAGGCAAAGATATTTCGGAGCTGTCATATTCCCAATCGCTATGCATTCCCTATACATTTCCTCTTCATTGTAAAACTACCAAAGTGACAGTTAAAAGGATTTTGAGCCGATTAATGCACTGCCCAAATAACTATGTGGCATTCTTTCAAGCAGAGATTAAACCCATGTCATGAGAAATTTGTCTTTTTTCTTTTCTTTTTTTTGTATACAAGATCGAGGCTCGTGAGAGGGCTAACATTAATCACACAAAAGGTCAAACCGACACAAACAGACACATAAAACACAAAATAAGGGGAGCGGTAGACAAGATGGGGAGAGAGGGCAAACGACACAAACACAACATTTGAGAGCAGGGACATCGAGAGAACTGTGGGAGGGAGAGGGCTTTGGGGGAGGTGGGAGAGGTATAAAACATATGGACACTGCAAGGACTTCCAGGAAAGAAGTTGGAATTTCGAAAAAGTGTATCTGGGGTGAATTATCGGGGGTAGAAAATATCAAGGTTTTGGATGGGGGAAGATAAGAGATGGTGGTGAACAGCTGTTTTAAAGACGTGGAGGGAGGAGTGGGATTGAAGAGAGTGAGGGAGTTTGTTCCAGAGGCGGGGAAAAAGGGGAATGAAAGAGTGAAGGTGAGCAGAGAGCCTCGACTTTGGCAGTTTAACCACAAGAGGGTTTCTGGCAGATCTTGTGCGACCTGCAGGAATATTTGGGGGACAGAGCGCAGAGAGAGCTGGGGGAGCAATGCCGGAGAGGAGTCGGTAGAAGACAGAAAGACCACCAACCTGCCTGCGGTGAGTGATTGCAAGGCCCTCAGAGTTAGCTTCATCGCAGGAGATTCCAATGATTCTGAAAGCTTTGGTTTCAACAGCGTGAAGTCGAGCTAGGTGTGAGGCAGGAGCCCCCGGCCCAGAGGGGGGAACAGAATTCCATTGAGCTGCGGATGAAAGCCTTGTATGTGGCGAGGAGCTCAGGTGTGCCAAGGAAGGACTTCGCATGACGGAGGATGCCCAGTCGGCAACTGGCTTTGGAGGCCAGCTTGGAAAGGTGATTTTCCCAAGAAAGATCATGGCAGATAGTGAGACCAAAAAGCTTGAGCGACAGAACTTCTTGGAGAGGATTGTTGAGAAAGTAGATGGGAGGGTTTTCCAGGCGGTCTTTTCGGAGAGACATAGTAAGAGTGTGAGATTTGTCAGGATTGAAAGACATGTTCCTCTTGTTTGACCAGTCTGTGATTTTGTCCAGGTCTGCAGTGAGTGAGGAGGCTGCAGACTGCCGATCTGAGGAATGAGGATTGGAGCGGCAGAGAGTGGAGTCATCAGCAAAGAGATAGAGAGGATTTTCCAGAGAGTCAGAGAGATCATTGATGAAGACCAGAAAAAGCACAGGGTCCAGAACACTACCTTGGGGAACTCCAGCCAGAACAGGAAGGGGCGATGAGAGAAATCCATTCAGGGCCACATGTTGACTACGACCAGAGAGGAAGTCCGCAAGCCAAGCATGGAGATTTCCAATGGATACCATAGGAGGAGAGTTTGGTGAGCAGAGCTGGGTGCCAGACCGTATCGAAGGCACGAGATATGTCAAGGGAGACAGCTCTGATTTCCTGTTTTGCATTGAGGACCTCCATCCATTGTTGAGACAGCAGAAGCAACATGTCCAGAGTAGAATGACCTGGTCTGAATCCAAATTGATGATCGGAGATCAAGCCATTGGAGAAGAGGAAGGATTTGATATCCGAAGCTATGATGGATTCCATAACTTTGCTGATAATTGGGAGCAGGCTGATTGGTCTGTAGTTGCAAGGATCTGTTTTTTCACCTTTGTTATGTAAAGCGGTAATGTTTGCTGATTTCCAAGATGCTGGCAGATGACCTTGAGCAAAAGAGAGGGTGATAAGAACAGAGAGAGGGTGAGATAGAGCGGCAGAGCAGGATTTTAGGACCCGTGGGCTGATGCCGTCTGGTCCAGTTGCAGAATCAGAGTCGAGGTTTGACAAAAACTTCTCCACCTTGTCAGAAGAGAAGGACACAGAGTCCAGGAGCAGTTGGGTTCAACTGGGTAAGGTGGGAACAGAGAGAGATGGGTTTGGGACACAAGATTTTGAGGCAAGCACAGAGTTGGGGCATGCGGCTTTGTCGCGTGCGGTGTCAACTGTGTAGCCATTTGAGGTGAGGGAGGGGATGGAGGGGATCAAACACCAGAAATGGATTTGACCAAACGCCACCAGGATTTGGAGGAAGGAGACAGGTTTGAGAGTTCATTCTTGAGTGTGGAGAGATAGTGCTTCCTGGCACTCCTGAGGGTAGACACACACTTATTCCAAGCTAGGTGGAAGGAACTGACATTGCCTTCAGTTGGATTTGCCTTCCAAGAGGCAAAGGGAAGTTGTTTCAGGGCAACTGCCTCACCACAAGATTCAGTGTACCATGGACGGGAGGAAGGGTAAGACAACTCAAGACGAGATGGGATAAATCTGTGCATGAGAGAGAGCAGTTTGCTTTGGAAGAATTCCCAGGAAGAATTGATGTCAGAGGCAGTAGAGATGGGAGACAAGTCTAGATGATTGATGGCTGCTTGCAGCCCGTGCCAGTCAGCCTGAGTGAAATGCGAGACTCGTCGACGCTGAGGAGGCTCTCTGAGAATGGACAGAGAGATGTCCACTTTAACAAGCACATGATCAGAAGAACCGATTGGAGCAGAAGAAGAGCAGCACACATTTTCAGGGAAGTTTGTCACAACCAAGTCTAGAAGAGAAGATACTCCATTGACTGAGATCGAACAGAGAGAGGGTGAGACAGAGAGAGGAGTGAGAATGGACAGATTGTGTCAGTCCCAATGAGTCACAGAAGTCCTTTGCTGAGGTGCCATGGCTGGTGAGAGAGGAACCCACACCCAGCCAGCCGGCATGATGACAGTTGAAGTCACCACATATGTGGAAGAGAGAGTTTGGATGAGTTGATAGAAGTTGGTCCATGTTGTCCGACAGCGAAATGTAAATGGAGTCATCACTGTTTGGAGGACGGTACAGAACACATATGAACAAAAGGTGGGAGCGGAGAGGAAGCCGTAGCCAGAGGTACTCCTGGGGGTGGGGTGGAGAGAGGGCAGTGCAAGGAGAGTGAGGAAGAGAGTTTTTGATAAAGATAGCAACCCCACCACCAGGACGAGGCTCAGGTCTATCATACCGGAGGAGGGAGTAACCAGGAAGAGATATTAAGGAATCAGAGACATCTTGAAGGAGGAAAGTTTCTGTTAAGAAGATCAAGTCTGGATTGTCAGAAGCAACCTGAATGGAGAGATCAATCAGGTTTGAGGGAAGGCCCCGGATGTTTGAGGTCCATATCGTTAATGAGGAGAGAGGGGGAGCATCGCGTGCAGGAGAGGGGAGGGGAGGGGTAGGGTCAGATGAAAGATGAGAGGGGGAGGTAGGAAGAGCAGTTGATAGTGTGTCAGAGATTACAGAAGAGTTACAAGAAAGGGAAGGATGAGGAGGACGAAAGGTTTGATGGTGATGGGATGAGGCACAGTGATGGGTTCTTTGAGGGGTGGGCAGAGGAAAGTAGAACGTTGGGGGAGGTGGAAGTATGAGATAGAAGGGAGATGAAGTGGGGAGGAGGCAGCTTTGAGAAGGAGGTGGGAGGGGGGAGAATTGGAGAGGGATGGTGGGGGCGGAGATTTGAAGGGGAGGGGTTGGGGGGAGTTTTGAAGGGGAGGAGTTAGGGGGGAGTTTAGGAGGGGAGGGGCAAGGGGGGAGATTTGGAGGTGAGGGCAAGGGGGGAGTTTATAAAGTGGATGATTAATGAAAGACGAACCTTGATAACAAATTGGGTTTATTGTGATTTTCAAGTTAGCGATCCGTTTAAGAACGACAGAGGAGGGGTGGAATGAATGTGAATTTAGAGCATGTAGTGATTTAGAATTATAAGAGATTGAATATTTTTTTGAAGTGGAATGAGTTGGAGAGGAAATTGAAAAGAGCCTTTTAAATAGGAAGAAAAACAGCGTGTTGTAATATACCACTGAATAAAACACTGCAGGGGAAAGTTTAAACATATTTAAACAGAACCGTGAAGAACAATCTAATATTCACAAAAATACTGTTGCGGATCTCAGCGCCGGCCTTTTCCCCTTACCAAAGGGGGATTAGTCCCCTTGTCTTTGACTGACCGACGGGACCCAGGACCTATGACGTCCTTCCCGGACAGCGCAAAATAGGGTCGTAGGACTAATCACTAATACCTAATTACTCGCGCTGCCCAGAAACAAGGAAATAAGCCCCGCACGAATCACGGGTGTTGGTGGATATGCTGAGCGGTAGCGAACCCGAGCCCTTATCAATGACTAGAGCCCGATCCAAGCGGTTCTTAATCGTGCCACGCTTACCCAATGATGGAAATCACAGAAATGGTCGAATCGGAAGAAAAGGAATAACAAGATTTATTTACACTAGGGCATGCCCGTACTATATATATATCTAAAATTATATCCCCCCCCTCTATTTACATGAAATGGTTTGGTCCAAAGCGAACGGCTTGCGAGTACGGTGACAATCCCCCCCCTCTATTTACATGAAATGGTTTGGTCCAAAGCGAACGGCTTGAGAGTACGGTGACAATCCCCCCCCCCCCCTCTATTTACATGAAATGGTTTGGTCCAAAGCGAACGGCTTGCGGAGTTTGGTAAAGAAATCGCCATAGCGTGCACGTAATTAGTTTTAAAACATAGTTTAACGGCAACATAGTTTGCCAACGTGAAATAAATGAATACGCTCTCAAATGTGCCGTCCGAGGCAGAGTCTGTTCGCCACGTTTGGCACACGTGATAGCTCGCTGCTCTCTGATTGGTTGAATCGTTTTTTGGACATAGCTCGGTAACTACTTGTCCGATTAATATGAAACCTTGAAAAGGCACATCCTCGGGTCCCCAGCAATATACCTGGCAAGTTTCAAGTATATCGGACCCGTGGTTGTCGAGAAACAGCGGTCACAGACATACATACATACATACATACATACATACATACATACATACATACATACATACATACATACACACAGAGATTACTGGAATTATAGATAGATGATGTACAATGATCAGAAGAAGAAGAAGACACAGTGCAGCCTTAATCACAGTCTTGACTTATTCCCTGGACAAACGGGCCCGTTCACACTCAGACACACTCACACGGGGTTTGCAGACGAACAGATCAGCACGTCCAGGGATGGCGTCCAGGCAGCTCTCTCCGGTTCCCAGCTCGCACCGCGAAGTAGGTGAATAGTAGACGGCAGGAGCTCTCCACGTGTCGTTGGCGCGCACGGGATAATTACGGGGCGAACGGTAGGGCTGGGCTCTGGCGGTTAATCACTCGCGTGGCTGCGTACGTAATAGTTCAATACAATGCAACTCCTTCCAGTCCTCTGGATACAGTCTTGTTCACGCGAGTCCTCTCCCTTCTCAAAACTCCTGTGCACTCGGGTTCTCATAAGTCCTTTTAAGGGCAGTCCTCATAAGTCCTCTCTTATAACTCTATTCAACACCGCGCATCCCGTCTCGTAACTCAGGTGGGGGCCTCGCGCAAAGGGTTTTATTGCCACGCCCTTAGAACCCTCTGGAACTCACCAGACGTTCTTCACCACGCCCTATCACGCCACTCCCTTAGAGTCCTGGTTGGCTGATGGCCCTTACCGTCATCGCCTCTGACGTGCTCCTTGGCGCCGCCCCTCCTCGACCCTCGTGCTCCTCCCTCTTTTCAGGTCTACCTCGTGTCATTTGACTAGTTCGAGCGAACAAAGTGCAGCTAATGCTGCTGGCAGCCAAAGCGTAACACACGGAGGGATCAGCCAAAATGGGGCGCGGGATCAATTTTGCCCATACATGGAATTGGAGGGTGGCGCAAAAATGAAAGGGCCCTAAGCTCATTTCTTTACACAACGCAGATATTACTAGGGAAATGGCCGAATCTTACACATACTATGACATAACTAATACTCTAAGTGGGCCTACGTGTTGCTTGTGGACTAACTATGGGGGGCAAACCTTTAACCTTTAATGATGTCATATATACAAATCTCAGAACCGTATCAATACCAACGGGGAGAGGGAGCCGAGAGGGACAACCACGAGTCACGTGAACAGGGCAAAAGTTGTCAGCAAAAGGAACAGGGCAAAACAGATCTGGGGAATGGCGTGAAAATGGGGGTGAAATTGGGGTGAAACACGTGGTCGCAGAACGAACGAACGAACGAAAAGAACAAAGAAGGAAATGTATTTTTTTTTTTCCGTTAAGAATTTAAACAAGGAAGTATGGGGTGAAAAGACTGGGAAAAGACTGAGAGAACGAGAGTAGAAGGACCGCAATCGACCACTGAGAGAAAACAAGCCTCAAGGTAGGAATCCTCAAGAAGAGTGAGGCACAAAATAATCGCGGCACGAAATACTCGACTATTATATACAGGTATGAAAGATTAACACCGGTAATCTTCCAAGGGACGCACTTTAGGTACACACACGGAAGATAAATATAGTTTCGACAAAAATACAATTGTGAACGATTACTTAATTTCGAGCGTGCGTGAAGATCGGGACAGCTTCAAAAATCGTGACCTCCCCCACAAGATCTCATCTGAGGTCTTTATTTGATTATTTTTTTTAGATTTTCAATTCAAAATATTCCATTTTTGCAAAACCAAAATGCTCTCATTAGAAATACATTAAAACTGCATGCGCAAATTACTTCTGAACTAGCAACGGTACCCGCCCTACAGGCGGGGCTTCAATTGGGAAGCCCAAATGAAAAGGCAAAATATCAGAAATTGTAGGCTTTTTTTATTTTAAAGGATTCATATAAACATCCGTTGAATCATATCACACGCAAATCATCAAAATCTAAACAGTACATGGCGCCCATTTTGAAAAAAGATTGAATTCTGCAAAACGGAAGCGGCCGCTACATGTCTTTCTCAGTCGCACGTTTATGTGTGAAGAGTGCGCGCCAAATCTGTAACACGGAAGCGGCCGCTACACCTGTTTCTTAGTCACTTTGCACATGCTGCCGTGTTACTTGGGAGCCGCACGTTTATATAGGAAGAGTTCGTCAGGAGTCGATCTACTCTCTCTTGGTACATATAATTTCAACAAAAGCCACATCACTGTTCATATCGGTAAATATTATTCCATCGTGTTTGGAAAAACTGGAAAATTGGAAAAATTGGAAAAATTGGAAAAACAATATAGCCTATTTTACTCCAGGGGGTCCTAGGATTACCCACCCAAAATATCGTTGCGATCGGTTCAGCCGTTTTTGCGGTACCTTTGAACGGACAGACGGACGGAGATTTGGTGAATTATAGTAAGAGTATAACAGAAGCTGTGTAAGAGAAATGCATTTTCACTGATCTGTGCATGTGCAGTATCCCTTCGCACCCTCTTGAACGAGAGTGGCCATTGTGTAAAGCGGTATGTACGCAATTTGCATTGCTATATTTCTTTACATACCGTGCTGTGGGGATTATCTGTTAAACCCCACATCGTGCATAATGAGTGAGAAGAGACCCACGAGTGCTTCGCCAAGCACACCTCGTATCAAGAAGCAGCGACAGAGTGTAACTTTAACAGTGCAGTTAGGCGTGGTGAAGGGAAAACGCAAGTTGGATGTATACATGGAATCTCTGCATCTGCTGTGCATTTTATTGTTAAAAGTTATCCGAAAATGAGTGAGTTGGACAGGTGACCATTATGGGCCATGACCTGCTCATGTTCACATATATTTTCTGCATATCTCGAGGGATTGTGAGTTGGACAGGTGACCATGACCTGCTCATGGTCATATATATTTTCCACATATCTTGAGGGATTGTGAGTTGGACAGGTGACTGTGATGGGTGAGAAGATGGTTTGAAGGCTTGAAGTGGGGAGGAGATTGGCATTCTCTCAAGCAGGGCTTAAACCCATTTCCTTATAAAGGTATTTTAATGATGTGTGTATATATAAATATAAAGTCTCGTGAAAAAGTAAGTACACCCCATGTAAAGTTTTGACTTTTTCAACATATTTCAACATACAGCTATTTGATCTTCATTTCAACAATATTGATAGATAAAGGTGATATAATATAACAAATATCATGAAACATTTACATTTTGTAGTCCATTGTATAATTTAAATAAACATAAATGCAAATTTCACATGTGGAAAAAGTAAGTACACCCCTAAATTTATCACTACTTCAAATACATAAAATTAGAATCAGGTGCACCAGCTCAGGTGCAAATGATTAGAACATCGTTAGAGAGGATCTTGGAGGAACCTGTCGTATTTAAACCTCAGACATTTAGTTTGGTTTGCTCTTTGTTGTTGAAGTGTGCAGCATCACCATGCCTAGATCAAAAGAGCTCTCTGAGGCCTCCAGAATGAAGGTTATAAATACCTACGAGTCTGGAAAGGGGTTTAAAAAGATCTCCAAACAATTTGAAATCAATCATTCGACTGTCCGGAAGATCATCTACAGGTGGAGAAGATTCCAAACAACTGCCAACTTGTTCAGGCCAGGCCGCCCCAGCAAGTTCAGCCCGAGAGCAGACCGCAAGATGCTGAAAGAAGTCTCTAAGAACCCCAGAATGTCATCACGGGACCTACAGGTAGCTCTTGCCACTGTTGATGTCAAAGTGCGTGAGTCTACCATTAGAAAGAGGCTGCACAAATTTGATCTACATGGGAGGTGTGCCAGGAGGAAACCTTTGCTGTCCAGAAAGAACATCAGGGCAAGACTAAAGTTTGCAAATGAACACCTCGGCAAAGACCAGCACTTCTGGAACAATGTGCTCTGGACAGATGAGTCAAAGGTAGAGCTATTTGGCCACAGTACCAGAAGACATGTTTGGCGAAAACCAAAGACAGCATTTGACCACAAGAACCTGATACCAACTGTAAAGCATGGTGGTGGAAATATTATGGTTTGGGGCAGCTTTGCTGCATCAGGGCCTGGGCAGCTCACCATCATAGAATCCACTATGAATTCTTCATTGTACCAGAGGATGCTTAAGGATAATGTTAGGCCACCTGTCGGAAAGTTGAAGCTCAACCGAAGGTGGACCTTGCAACATGACAATGATCCTAAACATACCAGTAAATTCACCAAGGAATGGCTGAAAAGAAAGAAAGGGAGGGTTCTGGAATGGCCAAGTCAAAGCCCGGATCTAAATCCCATCGAGATGTTGTGGGGGGATTTGAAACGAGCTGTGCATGCAAGAAACCCCTCAAACATCGCACAGCTGAAAGAATTCTTCATGGAGGAGTGGGCAAAAGTTTCTCCCAGTCGATGTCAGAGACTGGTAGACAGTTATAAGAAACGCCTACTTGAGGTTGTTTCTGCCAAAGGGGGCAATACCACCTATAAGAGCCAAGGGTGTACTTACTTTTTCCACAGAAGGAAATGGCATCTCTGTAAAATTTTTGTTGAATAAATTATAGCAAAGTCAATTTGTCATTGTTTTTTGTTCAATTAGATCACTTTTATCTTTAGATAGTGTTTAAATGAAGATCAAATATTGATATGTCCACATTTGTTAAAAAGATTAAAAAAACATTTCATGTGGTGTACTTACTTTTTCCACATGCGAAATTTGCATTTATGTTTATTTAAATTATACAATGGACGACAAAATGTAAATGTTTCATGATATTTGTTATATTATATCACCTTTATCTGTCAATATTGTTGAAATGAAGATCAAATAGCTGTATGTTGAAATATGTTGAAAAAGTCAAAACTTTACATGGGGTGGACTTACTTTTTCACGTGACTGTGTGTGCATTAGGAAGAAGATAATTGGTTTCGGATCGTTTATTGTCACATTTATTTTCCACATAAATTGCGGGATGGTGAGTTAGAACAGGTGACCACGACGGGCCATGACCTGCTAATGGTCACATTATATCTTTTCTGTTTTCTGCACATCTCGTCGGATTGTGAGTTGGACAGGTGACCATAACTGGCCATGACCTGCTCACGGGCACATGTGTTTTCTGCATAAATCTGCATATCTCGTGGGATTGTGAGTTGTACAAGTGACTATAATGGGCCATGAGCTGCTTATGGTCATGTATCTCGAGAGATTGCAAGTTGTACAGGCGACAATAATAGGCCATGACCTGCTCATGATCACATGTATTTTCCGCATATCTCTTGGGATTCTGAGTTGTCCAGGCGACCGTGACGGGCCATGACCTCTTCATGGATGCATATATTTTCCGCATATCTCGCGGGATTTCTGAGTTGCACAGGCAACCATGGCAGGTGGGGAGGGGTTTTAAAGGCTTGGAGTCGGGAGAGAATTGACACCTTAGGGTTGGGAGGGGTGGGTGAGGTCTTGGAGTTGGGAAGCGGAGGCTGAGGACTTGGGGTTTCTGAGGAGTGGGTGGTGGGGGTTGGGAAAATTGAGGGCCTGAAGTCATATTTTACACGAGCAAAGGTACCACCCTCCCTCTGGACTCTCACCCCTTCACTCTGGACTGTCATCCCACCCCTTCCCCTCCCTCCTCTTACCTTCTCACACTCCCTCCCCTGCCTCCTCTCACCTCCTCACACCCCCTCCCCTGCCTCCTTCCACTCCCCTTCCCTGCCTCCTCCCACCCCACACCCACTCCCTCCAGACTTCCAACACAACCTTTACCCATTCACTCCCTCTAGACTCACACCTCACCCACCCTTTTCCCTCCCTCTTCCCACCCAATCCATTACGTGGAATTTCCGCGGGTTCCTGCTAGTCTTGCTTATTCTTCATTGCCATTTTTTCTTTACTCATTTTTTTCATCATTCCTTGTAGCCTTTCTTCCTTTTCTTTCATTTTTACTTCCTTTCTTTTTTTCATTCAAGAATATTAAATCTGGCTGGCAGGATGGCCTAGACTAGAGGTATGCACACTGACCTCGTGGGTGATGAAGGTTGTGGTAAAGTTTCATCGAAATTGTGCATGTAATTTCAGATAAAAAAGCAAATTCCTATTTTGGGGGGTCAAACCTGGATCCACTTTGACCCCCGGTAGACCCCCTTACACCCCGACTCTCTTTAATGCCGTGAACAAACTTTCGTCAGAACATAACAAATAACATTTGTGCCAAATTTGGTCAACGTCCCATCAGCGGTTTCGCAGAAGTTGCAAGTGTTTACGGACGGACTGACAGACGGACTGACAGACGGACAACGTGCCATCGCATAAGCTCCCCTCAGCTTCGTTCCAGGTGAGCTAATAATAAATTTGTGTTTATTTTTTCTATTTTTTGTAGGTGCCTAAAACACTCCACTACCTTCGCCCAACTAAGAAAATTTATATTTAATATGATATTACACACACACACACACACACACACACACACACACACACACACACACACACACACACACACACTAATTGGGGATAATTTAATATTACCTTTCATATAGCTAAAAAGGCTATAGCTATAAAGGCTTTCACTTATAAAGCGACTTTTTTTAAATCCCAAAAAACGAACTTTTTTTTTCAATTTTTTTTTTTTTAGTTTTTGCCTAAAACACTTCTCAGCACTCACGGATGAACATCTGAACGTTTGATGAAGATTCGTTCAGCCATCTCTGAGAAACATGGCGACACACAGACGCAGACACACATGACAGACAAACGGCTCTCTTATATTATAGACTAGCAAAGGTACCCGGCGTTGCCCGGGTTCCAAAGATGTAGAAAGTAAATGACTTGACTTGTAGCAAGTTGTTATGTTGTTCATGTTGTATGTAATTATAGGTACATAACATAAGAACTTCCTGTAAGTTAAGTCATTTAAGTTAAAAAAAAGAGTGAGTGAGTTGGTGATTTAGGTCCAAGTTCAATCCATTTAGGGACTATCTCAGAACGGGCCACATTTGGTGGACTTCACAAATTTTTGCCGCTGCTGGGATTGGAACGCGGATTGTCTACGGGGCAAGCAAGCACATGATCCACTGGGCCACCAGCGCTGCCGAGGTAAAATATTAACACATGTGTTTTAGTCAGCAAGAGCTCTGGGGTAGACAACATTTCTTGTTCTGCCGTTTGGTGCTCTGATGAAAAGATGTGTGCTTGCCCCAATACGTGAGCATGCAACGTAGAGTTGACCATGAGAGAAACATGGACTTGTCAGTTCAACTCCAGCAACCTTGAGAGACTGTCCCTGAGACTTGTTGATGGTCATAGCAAATGATAGTCTCACTGTAAACTGAAGGCGCTTGAACTGAAATGGCATATCTGTTGGGATGATGGGAATCCGTGGAATAAAAACATCCTCTCCCTTGGCACAACCAGTCACAATGGTGGCTTCGATCACATGGGGCATAAGAGTTTTGACAGCGAGTCTTGTACCGTTAGAGTTTTGGTGCATCCAAATTTCGTAGCAACATAATGGGAGTTCCCACTTTCAGTTGCAGATTGTGAGGTGGAACACCAGTGAGCTGAAGAGAGTTTAGAAACTCTGTGGGATAGATGACAGCATCGTCAAGATCAACTACAGTGTCAACTGACTTGTACCATGTGGATTGGTCTGGTAGCTGTTGAATGATGGTGGCATTAATATCCTGCACAATGTCATTTTTGGGAGCAAGGATGGCACGTTCACAAAGCCACTCATGGTTTTTATAATTCTGTGAGAGGCTAGGATAAACCTTTAATAGCATTTCTTCAGATGTGTTGATGATTGTTCCACAATTTGGGGGTATTGTGACATCTCCAGTCTCAGTGTCTACTGGTACCTGACCATTGCCCAGTTGAAGCAAAACCTTTGGAAACTGGCCTGCTGAGACATCTCTCTTAAGTGCAACTCTCATGTTGGTAGAAATATGGAGTTTTTCCACTCGTCTCCAAATATAGGATTCTTTGAGGCATGCTCTCAATTCATCAGCAGGTGTACCCTTTGGAATGACTCGTAGAGTTTGCCTGAAATCTCCAGAGAGCAAGAGTGTGACTCCACCCATGATTTTAGTGTTACCTCTGCGGTCCTGTAAGGTGCGATCGAGAGCCTCAAATAATTTGAAGATGCGTGAAAGGAGAGGGTTGAAGGGCACCACCCACTGGTTGTCAATGACAATTTCTTGTTGTTTCACTCTGAGAGTAGTGGTGAAGCCCCCATCACCTGGCTTTCTTCTTCTGTACAAAGGATATCCATCCTGATCTGTCTGAGTTTCTGTAAGAAGAGGTCTGGGGTATCGTTTTGTGCATTTTCCTGCTTTCATGTAAGGAGAATGTGTTGATGTGACCACAGGGACCATGGAACATGTGCTTCACCACTACTTCGTGCAATACTTTATCCTCGGTAGGATTTGGAATCTCTGCACTGATGATATCATCAACCTGAGCTGGACGAATCTTATCCTTAAGCCAGACCAAAATGTGGATGTGTGGCAATCCACGCTTTTGCCATTCAATGGAGTACATGTAACATCTGCAATCTCCAAAAACAGCACCTTTTGTGATGAGATTCATGAGTGAAATAACCTTCTGGCGAAACACTCTGGCAAGAAGATCATGCCTGTCTTGGGCTGTATGACCAAGCATAAGTTCTGCTGTGATCTCGGGCCATGTAGGATTGCAGGTAAAAGTGATAAACAGATCAGGTCTACCGTAGTAGCGAACATAAGTCATGGCATCCTGTGTGTACTCATGCATGTAGCGAGGACCCCCTGTGAAGGAAGAGGGCAGTATAACCAACTGTCCAACATTGGCAGCATGACCATCATTTGCAACAGCATCTCTAAGGTGAACATAGCTTTCGACTCTTAATCTCTTCTGGTTGTGTCTGATGTAGCACATCGCTCAGACTCAATCTTGGCATACATGTCAACAATGAATTGGTGGAAGAGCTGACCATATCGCAAAATATGACTGTCCATTTGTCTGACCATAATTCGGTAGGAATAGAAGTCATTGGCAGACACTTTTTTTCCATCACGTCTTTGGTGTTCAAAGTGATATCCATCCTCACCTTTCCAGAATATGAGAGGATACTGCAAGGCATCATAGCCCTTATTATTTTCAGAAATACGAATCAGTTTGTCATCTTGCTGTTGGAGAATGATGTCTCGCCGATTGAATTCCTGTTCAGATATGAGGACAGCCACATCCGAAACAGTAGGAGCATTAAAGTGCCGTGGATGCTGTCCTGTTGGAGTTCTGTCAGCATGGATGATTACTTTCCAGTTTGGCTGTGTTAGATTATGCAAAGTAGTGCAAAAACTCTTAACATAATTATTATGAGCATGGAGCATCTGCTGAAGGGCCAGCACAATTTCCTCTCTGACAGTTGTAATGTTTCTGCAGCGCTGCTGTACCTGCTGCTGCTCATCACCCAGGAAATAAATTTGAAGAAACTTTGGGTCTTCATTAGGTTAGGGCAAAGGCGAAGCAGCCAAATGGTAAACCTGTCCCTGAACCTTAAAAGTTGGCATCCATCCTTGTTGCTGCACAATGCTTGTAGTACCAAATGAGGTCATTTGAAAGCAGGAGTTGTACTTTCGTATGTTTGCCAAGAAATGGTGGGAGTCTCTGTTGCTGCCAGCTAAAAGTGACGTTAGTGGTTCAGGTGGTTCTGTGAGGGGTGGGAGAAGCACTTTGCCTCCAGCACAACACATTCCAGGTGATTCAGCCTTCCACTTCTTTGCTCTACAGTGTTTACAGATGACATACATTCCACCTATGTAAACAATAGAATCACCTTCATAGTTGATGGCGGAGTCATTGAAAGGCAGCAAGCCTCTTGTTCTGCCACTTGCTTGCTCTCACTGCTGTCTGCCTAGTGCAGTGTGCATCAAGTCGTGCTCTTGTCTGGACCGGAGTTTCTGCTGCCCTGGCTGCTGAATGTCTGGCTAAATCAACCGCTTTTCTAGAAGTTGTCTGGGCCGGAGTTTCTGCAGCCCTGAGTGCTGTCTGCCTGGTCTGCTGTGCAGCAATTCGCGCTTGTGTTTGAGCAGGACTTTGAGATGATCTCAGTTGTGCCTGTCTGGCTCGCTGGGCTGCAAGTCGAGCTTCTCTCTCTGTTGAGGACTCTCTTTGTCTCTTTTGTTGTACTTGTATTGCATGTGCATCTGCACTTGCAGAATGTTGCCTCTTAGGTCCCATTTACGAAGTTACTGAGAAGTGATTGTCTGTAAGAAAGGAGAAAAACACAAATGTATTGAAACGTTAGTGTTGAGTAGTATATGACACCACTGAGTGAAGAACAATATCCGTATGGACTGAAAAACATACGTTAGTGTTGAGTAGTATATGACACCACTGAGTGAAAAACAATATGCGTATTGACTGAAAAACATACATCAAAATCAATATAACTATATCTTACCTTTTGTACTGAAAATACCAGTATTTGTAAACATTATTGCAAATGGCTGTGAACAATCACGTACTGAAACATCCCATGAGAGAGTATCCTAGGATGAAATAGCTTTGATTTGGAGGCAGTGCAGAAATGTCAAATTTGGTCCCCAGGGGGTGCGAGTGGGGGTGGGGGTGGTCGGGTTTTTTTGTTCATCAGTGATTCTGTGGTGCATGGGGACCCTCGTGCCAAATTTGGTGAAGATCCGTTGAGAAATGGCAAATTTGGTCCCTGGGGAGGGGGGGTGGGGGAAAGTGGAATTTTTTGGTTCATCAGTGATTCTGTGGTGCATAGGGACCCCCATGCCAAATTTGGTGAAGATCCGTGGAGAAATGACAAATTTGGTCCTGGGGGCGGTGGAATGTTTTGGTTCATCGGTGATTCTGTGGTGCAAAGGGACCCCCGTGCCAAATTTGGTGAAGATCCGTGGAGAAATGGCAAATTTGGTCCCCGGGGGGTGGGGGTGGGGGGCGGTGGAATTTTTTGGTTCATCAGTGATTCTGTGGTGGATAGGGACCCCCGTGCCAAATTTGGTGAAGATCCGTTGAGAAATGGCAAATTTGGTCCCCGGGGGGTGGGGGGGGGGGGGGGGGGGTGGGGTGGAGGGCGGTGGAATTTTTTTTTGGTTCATCAGTGATTCTGTGGTGAACCCTGGTGTTGGGCTAGCGGCTCGGGTGCCGGCTTAGGATCCTCGGATCCTGGGTTCGAATCTCGGTCGATCGCTGAATTAACGCCAGGGGGGTTGACTCAGCCTGTCATCCTTCCGAGGTCGGCTAATTGAGTACCAGTTCACTGGTAATTCCCTGTTTGTCGTTAAAGGCGGCAAAAAGGGTTGGCGTCAGGAAGGGCATCCGGCCGTAAAACATTGCTTCAAAAAGGGGACCGAAAAACAACAACAACCACGGTCCCCGAAAAAGGCCAACCCCCGCTTGCGGGGAAAAATGGCCTCTAAAGGTGGTTTTTTTTTTTCGTGATTCTGTGGTGCATAGGGACCCCCGTACCAAATTTGGTGAAGATCCGTTGAGAAATGGCAAATTTGGTCCCGGGTGGGGGGCGGTGGAATTTTTTGGTTCATCAGTGATTCTGTGGTGCAAAGGGACCCCCGTGTGAAATTTGGTGAAGATACGTTGAGAAATGGCAAATTTGGTCCCCTGGGGGGAGGGGTGGGGGGTGGAATTTTTTGGTTCATCAGTGATTCTGTGGTGCATAGGGACCCCCGTGCGAAATTTGGTGAAGATCCGTTGAGAAATGGCAAATTTGGTCCCCCGGGGGGATGGGGGCGGTGGAATTTTTTGGTTCATCAGTGATTCTGTGGTGCATAGGGACCCCCGTGCGAAATTTGGTGAAGATACGTTGAGAAATGGCAAATTTGGTTCCCGGGGGGGGGGGCGGTGGAATTTTTTGGTTCATCAGTGATTCTGTGGTGCATGGGGACCCTCGTGCCAAATTTGGTGAAGATCCGTTGAGAAATGGCGACGCTGTTTCAGAACAAACAAACCAACAAACAAACACACAAACAGACAACCTTTCACGCTTATAATATATATAAGAAATAAGATGTAAGATGAAATCTCTTCCGAACAAATATTTTACTGTCTTGTCACCAAATAACTTTTCTACTGCCTCTGTCAACTATAGGCTCTTCAGACTCATGAAGGCAATGTGCACTGAAGCTTCTTGAATCGCTTTGGATGTAGTTGGTGCACGATGTTTCCAGATTTTCCCAAAAACATCCAGTACATTACTAACGGCAGGAAAATCCATTTTATTCACTTTAAAACATCCACCTTGAGCGTTAGCTTGGTTTTTTAAAATAGCACATTCTACTTTAAGGGAAGTTAAACTACACTTGCCGATCTGAAAGAATCAGTACGCAATTTGAAAGTGTCAGCAATGCACTTTCAAGGTGAGAAGAACAATCAGGATGCATTTATTGGAACTGGGGGACAGTGAGAGGTTATGTCAGCATGGTGTAGAGGTAACATGCTTACCTTGGAGCTATCTAGTCTGGATTATATTATTGGTCAAACTCTGAACTGCCGGATTGGTTCTCAGCAAGAAGCTCGTTTCATCACCGAGTGTCGTTCCTCAGATGGACGTGAAGCTGAGGTCATGTCATGCTGAGGCCCATGGTGTCTTTCGATGAAGAGTAGGTGAGTTGTCACCGGTACCTTGACCAAATATCAGAAATTCCTGCCCTATCCTAAAGGGGACACTGCATCAGCTCCACACACACCACTGCCTCGCAATGATGGAAACCGAAAGCCATTGCTGTGCTGCACATTATTAAATAATAAAAAGACAGGAAAGTGGTTTGGAGCACATCAATCTAAGAGGAATTTATTGAATCTATGTGTTGTGGACGACCTGTTCACCAAATGTGCACGACCTGTCTAAATGTGCATCGCCTGTCCACTAAATGAGCACTACCTGTCCACTAAATGAGCACCACCTGTCCACTAAATGTGCAGGACCTGTCCACTAAATGAGCACTACCTGTCCACTAAATGAGCACTACCTGTCCACTAAATGAGCACCACCTGTCCACTAAATGTGCAGGACCTGTCCACTAAATGTGCACCACCTGTTCACTAAATGTGGACAACCAGTCCACTAAATGTGGACAACCTGTCCACTAAATGTGCACCACCTGTTCACTAAATGTGCAACACCTGTTCACCAAATGTGCACGACCTGTTCACTAAATGTGCACCACCTGTCCACTAAATGTGGACGACCTCTCCACTAAATGTGCAGGACCTATCCACTAAATGTGCACCACATGTTCACTAAATGTGCACCACCTGTCCACCAAACATGCACGACCTGTTCACCAAATGTGCACCACCTGTTCACTAAATGTGCAACACCTGTTGACTAAATGTGCACCATCTGTCCACCAAACGTGCACGACATGTTCACTAAATGTGCACCACCTGTCCACCAAACGTGCACGACCTGTTCAGTAAATGTGCAGCACCTGTCCACCAAACGTGCACGACCTGTTCACTAAATGTGCAACACCTGTTCACTAAATGTGCAACATCTGTTGACTAAATGTGTACCACCTGTCCACCAAACGTTCACGACCTGTTCACCCAATGTGCACCACCTGTTCACTAAATGTGCAACACCTGTTGACTAAATGTGCACCACCTGTCCACCAAACGTGCACGACCTGTTCACTAAATGTGCACCATTTTACCAAAGGGCATCATATATCACCATGTTCCATCGGTTGTCAGGAAGCCGGAAATCCATGATGAGAAGCTGAAAAGAAATTACAATTGGAGCTGTGGGCGTAACAATGGAGGTGGTGTATATGCAAATTTTGATTAAGTGAAACTTTGCATTCCACAGGATCCTTCACCAGATAATTCGTTAAAGTAAATTTATTTCAATTTCGTTTTCAATTTTCATGCATGATGATCCCGACAGGGTTCTTCAAGGGAAGTTGGCTTAATTTCTAGCACGAATGGTCCATCATTACAGTGTTTGGGGTGACAACGTAACTGTTACATTGTGTGTGTTCTCCTCAGATTTTACACATCAGCATCACCTTAACCTACATCTACGGTGAGAGGATCGGCACACCGCAATGGAACTGTTGAAGTGTCATTTTCTTCATCTGCTGGTGGTGCTGCTTCACGGATGCATGCATCTGGTGGTGCTGCTTCAGTGCATGGCTGGCCATGTTTCACACATGTACATTCACTGGAGCAGTAATCTTCGCAGTTGCAAATAAGACTGTTGAGCCAATCTGGTGCTGAGACAGTCTGACTCATGAGTTGTGGATGCAGCATGTTGCCTGTAATCTTCTCATATCCATAATCTCTGGGGTCGGGTAGACCCTGCATGGCTGACGAGGCCTGTCTCCATACCATGAGCTGGTAACAGCTTCGCTGGATGTGGAGCTGGAAACTGTTATCCGTTGGTAGCAACTTCCTGCCTGCCATGTTCAATGCTGTGACATCTCCCGCAGAAGTGACATTTAAAGCTGCAGATGTTATAAATCGTCGAAGCTCAGTGTAGGAAAATATGCCATACCTTAGGCCTAGATTGTACATATCATCAACCAGTTTCCTGCTGCCAAACTCGTGATGCAGATGTACGGACAAGCTAAGGTGTTTGGGAGACATCACAGAGGTAGCCAGACTGATGATATCCCAGGCTATATTCAAAACCTTGGAGCTGTTCTCATTCTCAGAGAAATCTGCTGCATTGCAAAAACGTTTGTCATTTGTCAGCCACTCTATTCCCTTGTACGAGCCTGGCGTTGGCTTAGTGGTGAGGGTGCCAGCTTGGGATCCCTCTCTCTCCCTCTCTCTGTTCTCCGTCTCTCTGTTCTCTTCACCCTCTCTTTTGCTCAAGGTCATCTGCCATCTACTTGGAAATCAGCCAACATCACCGCTTTGCACAAAAAAGGTGCAAAAACAGATCCTAGCAACTACAGACCAATCAGCCTTCTCCCAATTACCAGCAAAGTCATGGAATCCATCATTGCTTCAGATATGAAATCTTTCCTCTTCTCCAATGGCTTGATCTCTGATCAACAATTTGGTTTCAGACCTGGTCACTCTACTCTGGACATGCTGCTTCTGCTTTCTCAACAATGGATGGAGGTCCTCAATGCCAAACAGGAAATTAGAGCTGTCTCCCTTGACATATCACGTGCCTTCGATACGGTCTGGCACCCCGCTCTGCTCACCAAACTCTCCTCCTTTGGTATCCATGGAAATCTCCATGCATGGCTGGCGGACTTCCTCTCTAGTCGTAGTCAACGTGTGGCCCTGAATGGGTTTCTCTCATCTCCTCTTCCTGTTCAGGCTGGAGTTCCCCAAGGCAGTGTTCTGAGCCCTGTGCTTTTTCTGGTCTTCATCAATGATCTCTCTGACTGTCTTGAAAATCCTCTCTATCTCTTTGCTGATGACTCTACTCTCTGTCGCTCCATTCCTCATCCCTCAGATCGGCAGTCTGCAGCCTCCTCACTCTCTGCAGACCTGGACAAAATCACAGACTGGGCAAACAAGTGGAACATGTCTTTCAATCCTGACAAATCTCACACTCTTACGATGTCTCTCCGAAAAGACCGACTGGACAATCCTCCCATCCACTTTCTGAATAATCCTCTCCAAGAAGTTCTGTCACTCAAGCTTTTGGGTCTCACTATCTGCCATTATCTTTCCTGGGAAAACCACATTTCAAATCTGGCCTCCAAAGCCAGTCGCCGACTGGGCATCCTCCGTCGTGCGAAGTCCTTCCTTGGCACACCTGAGCTCCCCACCACATACAAGGCTTTCATCCGCAGCTCAATGGAATACTGCTCTCCCCTCTGGGCTGGTGCTCCTGCCTCACACCTAGCTCGTCTTCACGCTGTTGAAACCAAAGCGTTCAGAATCATTGGAATCTCCCGCGATGAAGCTAACTCCAAGGGCCTTTCACTCACTCACCGCAGGCAGGTTGGTGGTCTTTCCGTCTTCTACCGACTCCTCTCTGGCCTCTGTCCCCCAAATATTCCTACAGGTCGCACAAGATCTGCCTGCAACCCTCTTATGGTTAAACTGCCAAAATCAAGACTCTCTGCTCACCTTCACTCCTTCATCCTCTTTTCTCCCGCCTCTGGAACAAACTCCCTCACTCTCTTCAATCCCACTCCACCCTCCAGGTCTTTAAAACAGCTGTTCACCACCATCTCTTATCTTCCCCAATCCAAAACCTTGATCTTTTCTACCCCCGCTAATTTCACCCCAAATCCACTTTTTTGAAATACCAACTTCTGTCCTGGAAGTCCTTGGTGTCCTTGTGTTTTATACTTCTCCCACCCCTCCCCCCCCCCCCGCCCCCTTCCCATGCCTCCTCCCCCCAAGCCCTCTCCCTCCAACACATCTCCTTGCTCTCAAATGTTATGTTTGTGTGCTTCCCCTTCTCTCCCCATCTTGTCTTCCGCTCCCTCTTTTTATATATTTTGTTTGTCTGGTTGATTTGTTTGTGAAATAAATGTTAGCTCTTTCAGGAGCCTCGATTCAGCACACAAAAAAATATATATATCCTAGGATCCTGGGTTCGAATCCCGGTCGATCGCTGAATTAACGCCAGGGGATTGACTCAGCCTGTCATCCTTCCAAGGTCGGCAAATTGAGTACCAGTTCACTGGTAATTCCCTGTGTTGCAAAAGGCGACTAACAGGGTTGGCGGCAGGAAGGGCATCCGGCCATAAAACATTGCTTCCAAAAGGGGACCACGGTGCCTGAAAAAGGTCAACCCCTGCTCTGTGGGGAAAAATGGCCTCTAAAGGTGATTCTTCTTCTTTTCTATTGCCTTGTACAGCAGGAGATCCACAAACTTTCTAGGTGCATCTATTGTCATCTCCTCTGAGGAATAGTACTACTTACTGAGCTTATTGACTTGCTGATCCCCCGCTTAAGTATACCCACTGCCATATGAGCGATACTGTCTTCATCTGGCTCTACTGCCACATCGACCAGTATACCATCGACTACAGTCACGTGAAAAAGTAAGTACACCCCATGTAAAGTTTTGACTTTTTCCACATATTTCAACATACAGCTATTTGATCTTCATTTCAACAATATTGAAAGATAAAGGTGATATAATATAACAAATATCATGAAACATTTACATTTTGTAGTCCATTGTATAATTTAAATAAACATAAATGCAAATTTCGCACGTGGAAAAAGTAAGTACACCCCTACATTTATCACTACTTCAAATACCTAAAATTAGAATCAGGTGCACCAGTTCAGGTGCAAATGATTAGAACATCGTTAGAGAGGATCTTGGAGGAACCTGTCTTATTTAAACCTCAGATATTTCGTTTGGTTTGCTCTTTGTTGTTGAAGTTTGCGGCGTCACCATGCCTCGATCAAAAGAGCTCTCTGAGGCCTTCAGAAAGAAGGTTATAGATGCCTACGAGTCTGGGAAGGGATTTAAAAAGATCTCCAAACAATTTGAAATCAATCATTCGACTGTCCGGAAGATCATCTACAAGTGGAGAAGATTCCAAACAACTGCCAACTTGTTCAGGCCAGCCCGCCCCAGCAAGTTCAGCCCGAGAGCATACCGCAAGATGCTGAAAGAAGTCTCTAAGAACCCCAGAATTTCATCACGGGACCGACATGTAGCTCTTGCCACTGTTGATGTCAAAGTGCACCAGTCTACCATTAGAAAGAGGCTGCACAAATTTGATCTACATGGGAGGTGTGCCAGGAGGAAACCTTTGCTGTCCAGAAAGAACATCAGGGCAAGACTAAAGTTTGCCGATGAACACCTAGGCAAAGACCAGCACTTCTGGAACAATGTGCTCGGGACAGATGAGTCAAAGGTAGGGCTATTTGGCCACAGTACCAGAAGACATGTGTGGCGAAAACCAAAGACAGCATTTGACCACAAGAACCTGATACCAACTGGAAAGCATGGTGGTGGAAATATTATGGTTTGGGGCAGCTTTGCTGCATCAGGGCCTGGGAAGCTCACCATCATAGAATCCACTATGAATTCTTCATTGTACCAGAGGGTGCTTGAGGATAATGTAAGGCCATCTGTCGGAAAGTTGAAGCTCAACCGAAGGTGGACCTTGCAACATGACAATGACCCTAAACATACCAGTAAATCCACCAAGGAATGGCTGAAAAGAAAGAAATGGAGGGTTCTGGAATGGCCAAGTCAAAGCCCGGATCTAAATCCCATCGAGATGTTGTGGGGGGATTTGAAACGAGCTGTGCATGCAAGAAACCCCTCAAACATCGCACAGATGAAAGAATTCTGCATGGAGGAGTGGGCAAAAATTTCTCCCAGTCGGTCAGAGACTGGTAGACAGTTATAAGAAACGCCTACTTGAGGTTGTTTCTGCCAAAGTGGGCAATACCACCTATTAGAGCCAAGGGTGTACTTACTTTTTCCACATGCGAAATTTGCATTTATGTTTATTTAAATTATACAATGGACTACAAAATGTAAATGTTTGATGATATTTGTTATATTATATCACCTTTATCTATCAATATTGTTGAAATGAAGATCAAATAGCTGTATGTTGAAATATGTTGAAAAAGTCAAAACTTTACATGGGGTGTACTTACCTTTTCACGTGACTGTACATCTCTGACTACCTTGAGCACATTTGACAGCTTATTAATCTTGATCAAGGCCTCACCTACCGAGATCATGCATGGGCATACCAAATCTGAAAATCCTGGCTGTGGTAGGAAAGACAGTTCTGGCCATTCTTATATTTATCTGTGGTTTCAACTTCTGATTGGTGTACGCCGAAGCGTTCTTGACCTCTGTTCCGATGGCAAGCTCCTGGTAACGATTCTTCTGTGTTTTTAGAAGGTAATCGTCCTTCTCAACCATAGCTGGTTGATCTTCTTTCGGCTGCCTGATAATATCAGTATGAGCACTAGCCAAATTCGTTGACTCAAATTTGTCCGCCATGATATATTTTGGAAGGCAATTCCTATTCCAGTGATACCAAGCATCTGCAGCTACGAGATCTGGCCCAGCGCCATGAAATTTCTGAAGCATCTCTGTGTCTCCGTGCTTTTCTGCAGCATCTGGAACCTTTTTGTGGATTCACACATGTGTCGTTTGTGACAGTTGCTACTAGGGACCAGTTAGTATTGTCAGTTGAATATATCGGTGAGAAGGAAAGCAGTGCATACCACAAACTAGAACGGCACTCAGTAGAGAGCATACCTTCGCCTGGTTGGCCATATCTCTCAATGGTGAAGAATCACGTTAAACATTATGCTAGCTGGATCCGGATCTGGATCTTCACCAAAATTGAATCGATTCTTCCTTATCACACGCACAACCTTTCCACCAGGTTTCGTCCAAATCCGTCCATAACTTTTTGAGATATTCTGCTATATGTTGGTTTTAGCCCGATCACTCAATGGTGAAGAATCACTTTAATAATTAAATCATGGTCATATCCGCATCCATATTCAGATCTTCACAAAAATTGAATCGATTCTTCCTTGTCAGACACCAAACCGGTCCACCACGTTTCGTCCACATCCGTCCACAACATTTTGAGACATCCTGCTACGTATCGTTTTTGGTCGGATCTCCCAATGGTGAATAATCACTTTAAAAATTATAGTAGCCGGATCCGAATCCGGATCTTCACCAAAATCTAATCATTTCGTCCTACTCACATACTCTACATCTCTGCCCAATTTCGTCGAGATCCATCCACAACGTTTTTAGATATTTTGTTCACAAACGGACAGACGAACGGACAGACAGGGGTGAAAACATAACTTCTATCCACCTTTGGTGGCGGATGTAATTAAGCAGTTGTTTTTCCAGTCAAATCCAGTGTTTGGCATCTGTAGTGTTCTCCTTGAGTAGTCGAAGCAGCTGCTGCATTGCCACTGCCTCCACTGTCCGATTGCTTTATTAGTCTCTACGCGTTGTCTGTTTTTAAGTTAAGTTTTTACCCCGTTAAGGATGTTTGCTTTATTCTCGAGCATGGCTTGTCCAATGTCATCCTGTCGCTGAATACTAGCTGAAAATAAGGATTTCAACTCCACATTGTGTTGGGGCAAACATCCTGATTTTGCTTTGAGAAAGGATCGGAACAAAATCTCCATCACAGATGTCCAATCTAGACATCTTGGCCGGTGCAGCAACACTAAATTCTACCATTCTGGTACGAACTCAAATTCTTAGACCTGTAAAAAAAATATGGGAGGGTTATACGGCAAGATACCCACTTCTTGGAGGGTGGTCATCATTGATATGTATGAGATATATTTCCCCACCCTGCAGTCAGGAAATAATCAGACATAGTAGATTTTTCCAGTTACAATCAAAAACTTTGATGAGACCCAGGACCATAATGATCAGTTTGATATATGGTGAGCTTTGGTGAAACGCCGGTTTGCATTGCTCAAAAAAAAGGCACTTCTGGGGCCTATGCTGCAGTATTGTAAGCCTGATGAACCTGATCTCTACTTTTCAAATGTTAATATTTTACAATAGCTTAAAAAACTTATGACAAACTACACTTTTCATCAAAAGTCACCCCCTTTTATATTTTAACTCCTGTACCACCTTGATGTTTGGTCCCCGCCCCTCTGACAAGGTCGGAGACGGGGGACATTAAAATGATCTCTGTCCGATCGACCGATCATCTGTCCATGACCAATCATTCGTCCATTTACTTGTGTGTGCACGATATTTCAAAACACGTTGAACATTTAGCTTTCATATTGCAGATATATATATACAGTGCATTCAGAAAGTATTCAGACCCCTTCACTTTTTCACATTTTGTTATGTTGCAGCCTTTTGCTGAAATCGTTGAAATTCATTTTTTCCCTCATCAATCTACACTCAATACCCCATAATGACAAAGAGAAAACAGGATTTTAGAAAGTTTTGCAAATTTATTAAAAAGCAAAAACTGAAATATCACATTGACATAAGTATTCAGACACTTTGCTATGACACTTGAAATTTAGCTCAGCTGCCTCCCATTTCTCTTGATCATCTTTGAGATGTTTGAAAAATGATGATGTTTTGATGATGTTTGATGTTTGAAAACTCACAATTTTCTCCAAAAATAAGTTGAAAATGACAAAAGTATTTGGTCTCCACAATTCTTTATTTCACTGTTAATATTACAGAACCTTTGCTTTTGATTCAGAACTTAATATATCCTTTTAAATCAGAAAATGAAAAGAAATGGCATTGACAAAATTATTGACACCATAGACTTAATATTTGGAAGCACACACAGCCTTTGGACAAAATAACTGCAGTCAAGCGCTTCCTATAGCCATGAATGAGCTTCCCTCACCTCTCTACTGGCAGTTTGGCCCACTCTTCTTGTGCAAACTGCTCCAGCTCTCCCAGATTTGAAGGGTGCCTTCTCCCGACTGCTGTTTTCAGATCTCCCCACAGGTGTTCAATGGGATTTAGATATTGACTCATTTCTGGCCACTTTAGAACAGTCCAGTGTTTTGTCTTGAACCATTTCTGGGTGCTTTTTGAAGTGTCTTTGGGGTCATTGTCCTGCTGCAAGACCCATGACCTTCAACGGAGACCCAGCTTTCTGACACTGGGTTTAACATTGCGCGACAAAATGCCTTGGTAATCTCCTGATTTCATGATGCCATGCACATTGCACACATTCCAGGCACCCAGTGCCAGAGGCAGCACAGCAACCTCAAAACATCACTGAACCTCCTCCATGTTTGACTGTCGGGAAGGTGTTCTTTTCTTTGAAGGCTTCATTTTGTTTTTTGTAAACATAGAGATAATGTGCTTTACAAAAAAGCTCTAATTTGGTCTCATCTGTCCACAGGACATTCTCCCAGAAGGATTTTGGCTTGTTCAGGTGTGTTTTGGAAAACTCCAGTCGGGCTTTCTCAGTAGTGGGGTCCAGCCAGGCTTTGGCAAACTCGGGCTTTGGCAAAAAGTCTTGACAGAAACAGTCAAGAAAAAGTCAAAGCCCAAAGTCGGGCTTTGGCAAACTCAGTAGTGTAGTACAAAACAGCAGAATGACTCCTTTTCTCCATTCAAACTGGTTGAATGAGTGATTTTTTTTATATTTCAGGCACCTGCAACTCACCACAGGTGAGTTCATTTCCAAAGTAAAGGAGAATCACCTGCTTGAAATCTAATTATTTCTAACAACTTCTAAAAGGTGCCAATAATATTGTCCAGGCCATTTTAGGATTTCTGTGTGGAATAAGCTAACATTTAGTAATTTTTTCACCTTTTTTGTTTTGCTCCACTGCAAACCAAAGAAATACATATGTGGATACAAAATGTTTTTTTATTTCAACAATTTTCTGGAAGAAATGGTGCATTATTTGAAAAAAGTGCAAGGGTGCCAATATTTTTGGCCACAACTGTATGTATTTGACTATGAATTAAACTTTGGCAATGATTGTTTTGATGTTAAGTTCAAACAGTTTTGTGATATTGCATTGATATAACCCTAAAACATGTTCGCAGGTGCTGAGAACATCGGTGAACCACAACGAAGCATGTGGTGAAGTTGAGGACATCCAATTCATAAGCAAGGAAATGCATTGCTCTTCAAATGAAACCGAGGACATTTTAAACCGAGACTCGGACACAGATCGGTTACTTATTGCCGAGTCATCAGCTGACGAGCTGGACGATGAAGATGACGAAATGTCACATAGTGGTGATGATAGTCCACGTCATGGCCTAACGAAACACAAAATGACTGCAACTGCTCCTTTGCCATTAGGATCCTTTTGCCCAACACTGCAGAGAGCATCGCTGCAGTGCATCGGGGCAAATCAGGAGACCGAGAGTACCAAGAGCCATAACCTGATGCCCCTATGTACCTCAAATCTACAGTCTAGAAATGAAGGCCAGCTGAGTTCAAGTCACAATGTGAAAAAGAGGACTGTTGTGACCAGTCCCACCAGACCTCGTAGCATTTGGGCAGGAGTATCAAGCACGACAGCTGATTCACATTGTCTTCATGGAATTACTCGACCTTGGAGCGTTATCGAAGTGCAGACCCAACCTACTCATGACAAATCAAAAACTTTTGAAACTAACGAGATTTCACCCCGACAAAATGCATCTCATCTTGTATCATCATTGCAACCATTGAGTATGGCAGTGAATGAACGAAGGGGACCAGGAAAGTTAGATTTAAGCATCAGCGAAGCTTTGATGGAAATGGAAGAATGGAGCCGCACTCAGGCCAAAGTCAGTCCACTCTCTCCAAATGCACGATCTCCTTTCGAGGCACCACTTTATGACAGCAGCTCGTATTTTACACTACGTTCCATGCGTTTAAAACGAACCTCATCATTGTCAAAGCACGACCGGAAACTCATCACCAAGATTAAAAATTATTACGTGCGTGAGGGTGGCACAGTTGAGACTAGCATCAAGAGGCGTGAAAGTCTGCAATACATTCCTCAAGGAGTTGTTCAAAATTCCATCTTCAGGAGGTGCCCATTGGAAAGTATAAAAAGTGTGGATGAAATGAGCCTCGTACCAGAAGAAGTGGTGTCACAAGACCAAGACCTGCAGAAAGATGCTGCGATACCAACAAATTCCAACAAAGGACACGGAGAGTATGACAACTTAACCCACCTTCCAGCACTTTATGATAATTTACAAGGGATTGTTACACCTGGGGATTCAGCCAAACCAAGAAGCGGATGCAACTCAATGGATGACATGGATGAAAAAAATGACTGTGTCTACTGGGAAGTTAAACTTGATGACATTTCAGATGATGGAGAATGTAAGGATAGTGCAGTACTAGCCACTTCTGGTACAGACGTTTCACCATCAGATTTGAATGGCATCTGTGCAGCGCTTGAAACTTACATGAAGGAGGAGGAGCAAAGGAAGAACCAGATGTCACCGGCAGCATTCCCAGTAACAACTGAAGAAATAGAATGTTCTCGTAGAGAATTACAAGTGGAACCATCAGTTGTGGCCGATGCGGCTGCCACATCCGGGATCACAGCAGGTCCCTCGATTGCCAAGGTCCTGCGAAAACGGCTCAGCCGGCTCAGCAGTCCAGCCTGGCGCAGTTCTGAAGGGGCTTTTTCAGATTTTGATGAGAGTGCGGCATCCATTGCCTTGGAGCAAGCCAAAGAAAGACCTTCTTCCGTGGTGCTGCGCACCAACAGGGCGATGTCAGGTTTAACAAAATCTCATCAAACGAAGTCACAACCTGGGAGCGAGAGGCCTAAGAGCAGAGTGTACCAACTGGCACGGGAATACAGCATGAGAGTGAATCGTGGACGACCACCACTACCCAAAAGGAATTCTGCTTACCGAGGCTCCATAGACTTGGCAGCTATGTTGGAAAAGGGAAACCGGGGTGTTTCAAATGATGGTAATAATTATATCCCTTCACTATTTTTCTTTTATTTTTAGTGATCTGAGGCTTATATTGGAGATTGATTAATTTAATTTCACTCATAACGAATAAACATAATTACATTCATTTAGAAACATGAAGATGTAATATTCTATGCCAAATTTGCATAGGATTCATTCAAAGAGTTAAACATTGTGGATAGTTCTTGAAAACTTATGTTGTCAATATTTTATTTTCAGGTGCTGGGCTGATCAGCTGTAAAGTGAGCTATGACAAGACTTTGATGGAAGAAGGAATGGCTCTCTCAAGGGATGGAGAATACCTACACAGTGTTGCTGGGTTTGGCATGCAGGAAAAGGTGACTATTGATAACTCAGATGACCAAAGTTATCCGTCAGGTCGAGCCAAGGTTTTGCCATTTAATGAAGACCTCATACCAATCAGGAAGGACAGAGCTTGTTCAACATCATCACACTCTGCAAGACCATGGTCTTCTATCTACACCCAGGCCCCAAGATCTGTTGCGTGGTCGACTCTGCAGGAACGCCGAATGATGTATCAGAGCTGTCAGGTGCAGCTTCTTGACCATAACAATCAAGAGGATGCTTCAGTGTTGATGCGTGATGATGCGGTGCAGAGGCGGCTTCGGATTTACTCCTGGAACGGACAGGGTCTGCGAGGAAGACCCTGGACAACAGTGGAAGGGATGGAAACAGAAGCAACACAGAAACTCGGCAACATTGATGACACTATTGATGAGTCACACCATAACTGCCCTGTCACTGAGACTAATTTTCATCCATCCACTAGCATCCTGACCATAGGACCCGAGAAAGCAGCTGAAAACTATCACCGAAACTTTGTGGACAATGCGGACGAGGATGACGGAGAGGACTATGTGGAAATCCGTTCACTGGAAACAACTGGAAGAATGGAGTCACAGTCTTCGCATCTTCAACAGTCTCCAGATAATACACAGAAGGAGCAAGTTTTACAAATGCCGTCTCCGATATTAAAAACTGCATCGTCCCACCTGCCAGGGTCCTGGAATCAAGGCCTTGTAAGAAATCTGAGGGAGATGTTCCAACGGATGAGCTCTGTTAGCTAGAACATGCTGGGCTGTGTGTGCACAACGGAACACCATGGACCGTACTGGCTTGCCAGCCGTGGGCGATGTTGTTAGGTGTAAGAAAAAAATTTATGTACACATTCCAGACCGAATATGCCAGCTTCCAAGTTACTTGCACAGGAAGAGTTAGAAGTAGCAGTGTCGGTTAATGAGAAGTAGTGTTTTAGAATTGCCATAATTAAAAGGAGCCATCTCCTTGTAGCAATGACAGTATGTACATTTCAATACAATTTTCTGCACAAGTGCAGATGGTTTGCTTATTAATGAGATATCTAAATTTTTACTTTAAAACAAGCACTGTGTTCCTTTTTTATTAATTGTACAGAAACTGCAATTTGCTGAAGTGTTCTGCATGTAATGGTGAAAATGCATTAAACAGTTTCTCATAGTATCCAGTATTTTCATTTCCACATATACAAGGGCATTTCCCCATATTTCCACATATCGACATTCCGGACGAATCGATGTGCCACTTCTCGTCTGGCCTTCTTTGTCTGTTCAAATTATATCACACAGACAATCATAATACGGACTGCCTTTATTTTCTTCACATTAACACCTTGTCGCCATCATCAGGTTGAGAGTTTGGGTCGGAACTGGTTTCACAGCCTTTTCTACCTGAAGCAATCTTGTGGCACTTATGCAGTGTAGTTACCGGCCAGCAATTGGCTGGAAACTCTGCATGTCCGTTGAAGAATGGGAAAAGGCCACGGTTCACATGGTGACAACACTGAAGCAGCGAAGTCCGCAGAAGTGATTGGTTTCGGCCAAACCAACCCAGTAATGACTACGATACTAAACTGTGTGAACCCTTTTCTTGTTCTGTATTGTGAAAGATTGCTTTGAGGAAGAAGGCTGTGAAACACCATATCAATGGTAGCAGATGCCCTGACGTTGCTTTCTCAATATGGACAGTTCTCTCTGTGAGTTGAATAGCACGCTCTGTGCCACTTCACATCTAATGCATCAACATTTTAATGGAAAAGCACGGCAAACTTTTTTCAATACACATAACTTGTATCGCAAAATGACCTCCTTTGCCAAGCAACAACTCTCCGCGCAGATCATCTGCCAGTGAGTATTAATGGTAGAAGCAGCGGTATTTAGAATCGGGGCCTCTATGTAGGGTATTCAAATTGTCACACAAACGAGATACTCACAATTTCTCAAAACATGCTAACTAAAAAGTATAACGAGACGAATATATAAATAAAAACTACATTTATATATTTCTTGCTAATTACATATAAATATGTGCACTTTGAAATGCCTTGGACTATTGTGAGTCCCTCCTTCGTGGAACGTTTTAAACGCCCCTCTTATGTTGACCTTTGTGCTTGAGGACGACTCCCCGTTTAATGGCTCATGGATTTTCAATCATGCAAGCTGTTTATATACAACGAAGGAGCATTCTGACAATTACTTATTTTCTGAAACATTGACTGATTTCACATTTATTGATCACTCAACATTGATTGCATTGACAGAAACATTGACTGATTACTCAACAACGACTGATTTGCATAGCAGTGATGGGACCACGAGGCATTCCCGACTGATAATCATCTTTAAAGGTACAATTTTGAAACATTTTAATTGAAGAATGCAGATCAAAGGTTCACAGAAAGATATGTAGGGACAAAGGAGAGATTTAAAACAATGACAATTTTTCATACATTTTGAGACAAAACCATCTTTCTATTCAATTCTGCTATTCATTATCTTCATGATCATCTTCAGCCAAGTACATCCTGCTAAGACCTCTCCAAAAGCATGCCAACTCTTTTTTTGATATTCTACCTGTGTCTTCCATGCCAACATCCCTGTGCCCACAAACCCATCTCTGCATTTTGTAATTTTTGGGTGCCATATAACGGTTGGCATTCTGTTGTTAATCTGCTTCGTCTTTCATTTTCTCCTCTCGCCAAGTGTCCAGCCGGTCGCCATTCCTACTTACATGTGGAAATTCAAAACTAAAATGGTGAATGTATGTGTTATGGTTGACCAGACTGGGTGATGTAATGATTAGCGTGTCCACTCTGAGTCTGGGAGGTCGATGGTTTGAACCACATCCGAGTAATACCAAATACTTCAAAAACGCTACATGCTGCTTCCTTGCTTTATGCTCACTAGGGCATGCCCGTACTATATATATATCTAAAATTATATCCCCCCCCTCTATTTACATGAAATGGTTTGGTCCATTCGCAAAGCCAAAGCGAACGGCTTGCGAGTACGGTGACAATCCCCCCCCTCTATTTACATGAAATGGTTTGGTCCAAAGCGAACGGCTTGCGAGTACGGTGACAATCCCCCCCCTCTATTTACATGAAATGGTTTGGTCCAAAGCGAACGGCTTGCGAGTACGGTGACAATCCCCCCCCCCTCTATTTACATGAAATGGTTTGGTCCAAAGCGAACGGCTTGCGGAGTTTGGTAAAGAAATCGCCATAGCGTGCACAAACGCGCAGGAAAGCGAAAGAATCGCAAATTAGTTTTAATTAGTTTTAAAACATAGTTTAACGCCAACATAGCGGCAACATAGTTTGCCAACGTGAAATAAATGAATACGCTCTCAAATGTGCCGTCCGAGGCAGAGTCTGTTCGCCACGTTCGGCACACGTGATAGCTCGCTGCTCTCTGATTGGTTGAATCGTTTTTTGGACATAGCTCGCTAACTACTTGTCCGATTAATATGAAACCTTGAAAAGGCACATCCACGGGTCCCCAGCAATATACCTGGCAAGTTTCAAGTATATCGGACCCGTGGTTGTCGAGAAACAGCGGTCACAGACAGACACACAGAGATTACTGGCATTATAGATAGATGAGCACTTAAAAAGGACACAGCATGAACAAACGACCAGGGGATGGCAACCACTAATGGCCTCCTACTTTGAATCTCCTTGCAAGGGAAATCATTATTATTACCTCCGCAACCGAAGGTGGATGGAGGTTATGCTTTCACCCCTGTCTGTTTGTCTCTTTGTGAAAAAGGTATCTCAAAAAGTTGTGGACGGATTCGGACGAAATTTGGCAGAGAGGTACCGGTAGTGTATGTGACAAGGTAGTGTATGAGAGGTAGTGTAAGACCGTCTGGACAACCCTCCCATCTACTTTCGCAACAATCCTCTCCAAGAAGTTCTGTCACTCAATCTCTTGGGTCTCACTATCTACCATGATCTTTCCTGGGAAAACCACATTTCCAAGCTGGCATCCAAAGCCAGTCGCCGACTGGGCATCCTCCGTCGTGTGAAGTCCTTCCTTGGCACACCTGAGCTCCTCACCACATACAAGGCCATCATCCGCAGCTTAATGGAGTACTGTTCTCCCCTCTGGGCCGGTGCTCCTGCCTCACACCTAGCTCGGCCTCACGCTGTTGAAACCAAAGCTTTCAGAATCATTGGAATCTCCCGCGATGAAGCTAACTCCGAGGGCCTTTCACTCACTCATCGCAGGCAGGTTTGTGGACTTTCTGTCTTCTACCGACTTCTCTCTGGCCTAGCTCCCCCCCCCCCCCCCCCCCCCCCCCCAGCGCTGTCTGTGCTCTGTCCCCCAAATACTCCTACAGGTCGCACAAGATCTGCCAGCAACCCTCTTCTGGTGAAACTGCCAAAACCAAGACTCTCTGCTCACCTTCATCCTTTCATTCCTCTTTTATCCCACCTCTGGAACAAACTCCCTCACTCTCTTCAATCCCACTCATCCCTCTAGGTCTTTAAAACAGCTGTTCACCACCATCTCTTATCTTCCCCCATCCAAAACCTTGATCTTTTCTACCCCCGTTAATTCACCCCAGATCCACTTTTCTGAAATACCGACTTCCTTCCTGGAAGTCCTAGCTGTGTCCATGTGTTTTTTGCCTCTCCCACCCCCCACCCCCCTGCCGACGCCTCCTCCCCCCAAGCCCTTTCCCTCCCACAAATCTCCCAATGTCCCTGCTCTCAAATGTTGTACTTGTGTGCTTCCCCATCTCTCCCCATCTTGTCTCCCGCTCCCTTTATTTCGTCTTTTGTGTCCGCTTGTTTTTTTTTGTCATTAATGTTAGGTCTTACACGAACCTTGATCTTGTATACAAAAAAAAAAAAAAGCAAGAAATTATTAGATTTCGGTGAAGATCCAGATTCGGATCCAGCTAGTAGAATTTTTTAAGTGATTCTTCACCAGTGGGAGATTGGGCCAAAACCGACATACACCAGGATATCTCAAAAGGTTGTGGACGAGTTATGACAAAACTTGGTGGACGAGCTGGTTAGGTGACAAGAACAAGCGATTACCTTGTGGTTAAGGTCCGAATCCAGATCCGGCCTATCAGTGGGATACAAAACATGGACTGTTCAGCCTGGTGGAGGTACGCGCTCTACCGAGTGCCGTTCTAGTTATTATTATTACTAGCAACGGTACCCGCCCTATGGGCGGGGCTTCAATTGGGAGGCCCAAATGAAAAGGCTAAATATCAGAAATTAAAGGCTTTTTAAAAATTTTAAACGATTCATATAAACATCCGTTGAATCATATCACACGCAAATCATCAACATCTAAACAGTACATGGCGCCCATTTTGAAAAAAGATTGAATTCTGCAAAACGGAAGCGGCCGCTACATGTCTTTCTCAGTCGCACGTTTATGTGTGAAGAGTGCGCGCTTAATCTGTAACACGGAAGCGGCCGCTACACCTGTTTCTCAGTCGCTTTGCACACGCTGCCGTGTTACTTCGGAGCCGCACGTTTATATAGGAAGAATTCGTCAGGAGTCGATCTACTCTCGCCTGGTACGTAGAATAAACAGTATTTTTAGAATTTCAACAAAAGCCACATCACTGTTCATATCGGTAAGTATTATTCCATCGTGTTTGGAAAAACTGGAAAACTTGGAAAAATTGGAAAAACAATATAGCCTATTTTACTCCCAGAGGTCCCAGGAATACCCACCCAAAATATCGTTGCGATCGGTTGAGCCGTTTTTGCGGTACCTTTGAACGGACGGACGGACATTTGGTGAATTATAGTAAGATTCTTATTGTCCTAAATTTTGTTTTTTCCGGCAGATTCTGAAGTCGATGTCTTTGTAGCTATGTGAAATTCAGACAGCAAATATTTTGACCATACTTGATCTTTGTGAAATGACTAAGGTCAAAAATCGATGATAACATCCACCAATATCCTTTTTCTTCATCTTGTGAATGAGTTATTGCCCTTCGATTCAATTGGTTTTTAAAAATATGTCGATTTGAAAAAAAAAACCACGAAATGATAAACGATTTGACACCCTCATGACACTGTAAGAATTAAATTGAGAATGGATTTTTGCTTTAAACGCCGTGCAATCACCCGATCCAATATATCATTTGGGCCTGTCGACTCTCAACAAGTTACAGTGTCATGATGGAGTCAAATGTTTTATCATGGTATGTCTTTGGTTTTTCAATAATGTTTTGGTGTACTCTTTGCAAAGAAAAACAAATTGATTTAGAGTTAAAACAACATTTTTGGAAATAGTTGCATTTATCATGAGCACCATCATCATAAGTAGAAATCTGAGCACCATCATGAAAACTGAGCACCATCATGAAAACTGAGCACCATCATGAAAACTGAGCCGCATCACACCTGGCAATCTGAGCACCATCATAACAGGTAATTCGAGAATCATCATGAGAGGCAATTTGAGCTCCACCACAAGCAAAATCAACACAAGAGGCAATCTGAGCATCATCGTAACAGGTAATTTGAGCATCATCATGAGAGGCAATTTGAGCTCCATCACAAGCACAATCATCACAAGAGACAATCTGAGCACCATCATAACAGGTAATTTGAGCATCATCATGAGAGGCAATTTGAGTTCCATCACAAGCACAATCATCACAAGAGGCAATCTGAGCATCATCGTAACAGGTAATTTGAGCATCATCATGAGAGGCAATTTGAGCTCCATCACAAGCAAAATCAACACAAGAGGCAATCTGAGCATCATCGTAACAGGTAATTTGAGCATCATCATGAGAGTAAATTTGAGCTCCATCACAAGCAAAATCAACACAAGAGGCAATCTGAGCATCATCATAACAGGTAATTTGAGCATCATCATGAGAGGCAATTTGAGCTCCACCACAAGCACAATCATCACAAGAGGCAATCTGAGCATTATCATAACAGGTAATTTGAGCATCATCATGAGAGGCAATTTGAGCTCCACCACAAGCACAATCATCACAAGAGGCAATCTGAGCTCCATCATGAAAACAGCCGCAACACAAGAGGCAATCTGAGCACCATCATAACAGGTAATTTGAGCATCATCATGAGAGGCAATTTGAGCATCATCATGAGAGGCAATTTGAGCTCCATCACAAGCACAATCAACACAAGAGGCAATCTGAGCATCATCGTAACAGGTAATTTGAGCATCATCATGAGAGGAAATTTGAGCTCCATCACAAGCAAAATCAACACAAGAGGCAATCTGAGCATCATCATAACAGGTAATTTGAGCATCATCATGAGAGGCAATTTGAGCTCCATCACAAGCACAATCATCACAAGAGGCAATCTGAGCATCATCATAACAGGTAATTTGAGCATCATCATGAGAGGCAATTTGAGCTCCATCACAAGCACAATCATCACAAGAGGCAATCTGAGCATCATCATAACAGGTAATTTGAGCATCATCATGAGAGGCAATTTGAGCTCCATCACAAGCACAATCATCACAAGAGGCAATTTGAGCATCATCGTAACAGGTAATTTGAGCATCATCATGAGAGGCAATTTGAGCTCCACCACAAGCACAATCATCACAAGAGGCAATCTGAGCATCATCGTAACAGGTAATTTGAGCATCATCATGAGAGGCAATTTGAGCATCATCATAACAGGTAATTTGAGCATCATCATGAGAGGCAATTTGAGCTCCATCACAAGCAAAATCAACACAAGAGGCAATCTGAGCATCATCGTAATAGGTAATTTGAGCATCATCATGAGGCAATTTGAGCTCCATCACAAGCACAATCATCACAAGAGGCAATCTGAGCACCATCATGAAAACAGCTGCATCACAAGAGGCAACCTGAGCATCATCATAACAGGTAATTTGAGCATCATCATGAGAGGCAATCTGAGCACCAACATAAGAGGCAATCTGAGCACCAACATAGACAATCTGAGCACCAACATGAGAGGCAATCTGAGCACCAACATAAGAGGCAATCTGAGCACCAACATGAGAGGCAATCTGAGCACCAACATAGACAATCTGAGCACCAACATGAGAGGCAATCTGAGCACCAACATGAGAGGCTATCTGAGCACCAACATGAGGCAATCTGAGCACCAACATGAGGCAATCTGAGCACCAACATAAGAGGCAACCTGAGAACCAACATCAGAGGCAATCTGATCACCAACATAAGAGGCAATCTGAGCACCAACATAAGAGGCAATCTGAGCACCAACATAAGAGGCAATCTGAGCACCAACATAACAGGCAATCTGAGAACCAACGTAAGAGGCAATCTGAGCACTAACATGAGAGGCAATCTGAGCACCAACATAGACAATCTGAGCACCAATATGAGAGGCAATCTGAGCACCAACATAAGAGGCAATCTGAGCACCAACATAAGAGGCAACCTGAGAACCAACATAAGAGGCAATCTGAGCACCAACATAGACAATCTGAGCACCAACATGAGAGGCAATCTGAGCACCAAAATAAGAGGCAATCTGAGCACCAATATAACAGGCAATCTGAGCACCAACATAACAGGCAATCTGAGCACCAACATAACAGGCAATATGAGCACCAACATGAGAGGCAATCTGAGCACCAACATAAGAGGCAATCTGAGCACCAACATAACAGGCAATCTAAGCACCAACATCAGAGGCAATCTGAGCACCAACATAAGAGGCAATCTGAGCACCAACATAACAGGCAATCTGAGAACCAATGTAAGAGGCAATCTGAGCACCAACATAAGAGGCAATCTGAGCACCAACGTAGACAATCTGAGCACAAACATGAGAGGCAATCTGAGCACCAACATAAGAGGCAATCTGAGCACCAACATAAGAGGCAACCTGAGAACCAACATCAGAGGCAATCTGAGCACCAACATAAGAGGCAATCTGAGCACCAACATAACAGGCAATCTGAGAACCAACATGAGAGGCAATCTGAGCACCAACATAAGAGGCAATCTGAGCACCAACATGAGAGGCAATCTGAGCACCAACATAAGAGGCAATCTGAGCACCAACATAAGAGGCAACCTGAGAACCAACATCAGAGGCAATCTGAGCACCAACATAAGAGGCAATCTGAGCACCAACATAGACAATCTGAGCACCAACATGAGAGGCAATCTGAGCACCAACATAAGAGGCAATCTGAGCACCAACATGAGAGGCAATCTGAGCACCAACATAGACAATCTGAGCACCAACATGAGAGGCAATCTGAGCACCAACATGAGAGGCAATCTGAGCACCAACATGAGGCAATCTGAGCACCAACATGAGGCAATCTGAGCACTAACATAAGAGGCAACCTGAGAACCAACATCAGAGGCAATCTGAGCACCAACATAAGAGGCAATCTGAGCACCAACATAGACAATCTGAGCACCAACATAAGAGGCAATCTGAGCACCAACATAACAGGCAATCTGAGAACCAACGTAAGAGGCAATCTGAGCACCAACATGAGAGGCAATCTGAGCACCAACATAGACAATCTGAGCACCAATATGAGAGGCAATCTGAGCACCAACATAAGAGGCAATCTGAGCACCAACATAAGAGGCAACCTGAGAACCAACATAAGAGGCAATCTGAGCACCAACATAGACAATCTGAGCACCAACATGAGAGGCAATCTGAGCACCAAAATAAGAGGCAATCTGAGCACCAATATAACAGGCAATCTGAGCACCAACATAACAGGCAATCTGAGCACCAACATAACAGGCAATATGAGCACCAACATGAGAGGCAATCTGAGCACCAACATAAGAGGCAATCTGAGCACCAACATAACAGGCAATCTAAGCACCAACATCAGAGGCAATCTGAGCACCAACATAACAGGCAATCTAAGCACCAACATCAGAGGCAATCTGAGCATCAACATAAGAGGCAATCTGAGCACCAACATAACAGGCAATCTGAGAACCAATGTAAGAGGCAATCTGAGCACCAACATAAGAGGCAATCTGAGCACCAACGTAGACAATCTGAGCACCAACATGAGAGGCAATCTGAGCACCAACATAAGAGGCAATCTGAGCACCAACATAAGAGGCAACCTGAGAACCAACATCAGAGGCAATCTGAGCACCAACATAAGAGGCAATCTGAGCACCAACATAACAGGCAATCTGAGAACCAACATGAGAGGCAATCTGAGCACCAACATAAGAGGCAATCTGAGCACCAACATGAGAGGCAATCTGAGCACCAACATAAGAGGCAATCTGAGCACCAACATAAGAGGCAACCTGAGAACCAACATCAGATGCAATCTGAGCACCAACATAAGAGGCAATCTGAGCACCAACATAACAGGCAATCTGAGAACCAACATGAGAGGCAATCTGAGCACCAACATAAGAGGCAATCTGAGCACCAACATGAGAGGCAATCTGAGCACCAACATAAGAGGCAATCTGAGCACCAACATAAGAGGCAACCTGAGAACCAACATCAGAGGCAATCTGAGCACCAACATGAGAGGCAATCTGAGCACCAACATAGACAATCTGAGCATCAGCATAGACAATCTGAGCAACAACATAAGAAGTAATCTGCCAATTTGTCTAAAAAGGAAAATTTTCGGCCATTGACAGAAAAAAGGGATCAGAAGTTAGGAGCAACACAAAATAATATGGAAATAGACGTGTTAGGTATGATCTGCACAAAAAGGAATGCAAATAAATTGGTGAGAGAGCAAGCAAATCCTCAGAACATGTTGGAAACAATCAAACCATGGGCAAGATACATCGGAATAAGAGCAGATATCACAGATGGACGAAGCCTATGGTGGTATATCGAGACCATTGGAGGTAGGGAGTCAAGTAAGGCAACCCAAAAGGTTGTCAGATAAGCTCAACACTAATGAACAGTAAATTGGAATGAGAAGACTAAAAACATTTGGGTGACAATGTTGAGGCTTTCATGCTCACAGTGGACCGACAACAGCTGATGATGGTGATGCCACGAATACCAAAGGAAATCTACCCACTGTAAGTCTGCAAGCCAGCTGGGGGTTTCCATGGCTATAGATTAGATCACAAAGTCCCATTTTTTTGCCCCTTTGAAAGCAGATAATCTCATAAGGAATGTGAAACGACATTTGTGGTTCCTGTGGTCACTGTAAAAACTTATACTCTCTTGAGGCAAAGATGTCCATAGATTGCGTAAGACAATCTTCTCTCAATCATAGAAGCTTAGGAATCCCTGCTATTTCATATACTTTCCACAGCTGAGACAAAATCACATTGTCTGGTGTTGCGATGTTTAGAAAGTGTCCAGCCTCTTGAGATGAGATTCTCATCAGATCTCATAAGAAATCGATGGAGATGTTTGAAATGGACAAGGTGCTCATTCTGTACAGATTTGCAGTCATGCAGAAAGATATTTTAAAAAACGGTTTAACGTTCTGAAACATAACACGAAACTGGATAGCTCGTGGGTCATGCTTAAAGAGCCCCGGGTGAGCTTGGTTTGCAAGTTGTTTCATACATTCAAGCAGATCTTAAGATAATTGTAGAGTATGAGGGTACGTTCACATGCGATGCATACTGCGTGACATTGTGGTGACCCCACTAGAGAAACCATCCTGGTGTGTGCCAATATGGCGCTGCATGACCACATTTAGAGGCCATTTTCCCCCGCAGGGCAGGGGTTGGCCTTTTTCGGGCACCATGGTCCCCTTTTTGAAGCAATGTTTTATGGCCGGATGCCTTAGTCGCCTCTTGCGACACACAGGGAATTACCAGTGAGCTGGTACTCAATTTGCCGACCCCTGAAGGATGACATGCTAAGTCAACCCCCCTAGCCTTAATTCAGCGAAGGACCGGGATTCGAACCCAGGATCGCAGGATCCCAAGCTGGCACCCGAACCGCTAATCCAACACCAGGCGTAACAACACCAACACCAACTGAAACACCAACACAACTGAAACACCAACACAACACCAACTTAAGCCAACACACCCGGCGCTGTGTTGAATGTAAATATATAAGTGTGAGATTCCTGCTCATAGAGCAACTGTTCATGTAAGCGATAGATTGTGTAATGAATCCGAGAAGGCATGCTGGAGGTGTCTAGATGAAGAAGGAAAGGCGAAGGTTGGAGGAACTTTATCCGTCGTGCGATGTCAAAATACATAATTGGAGAACATTCTTACATCCATTGTCACATTGTAAGTAAATTGAGAAGATAGCTGGCAGGTGCATCAGTGGAAAGACCAAAATGTGAGGAGTAGAAGACCCTGAGTTCAACAACCTGTCTATGATAAGAAATGTATTGGGTCTATTGAGTTTTTTTTAATGATGCCTTGGATCATAGGCCGCAAGCTTCTCTGCATCTGGAAGATAAAGGACCATTTTGTCCAAGTGGTGATATGTAGGTCAGCTGTTCGTGATGCAGTTGTTCATGGTAGACACTCGTCATGAAATGACAACAACATCAACAATTGCAATATGTTATTTGTAACTTTACTTGTAAATATCATATTCGGTTTGCCTTTCTGGTTGGTTTTGCCAGGACTGTGATTCATTGCACTTCGAAGTGTTTTAACCCTTTCCGGCATGCTTACGTATATGGCTTCCGAGGCCTCTTTGGTTGAGGTACAGTGCCATCTTCTTCGACTTTGTAAATTTCAAGAATTATTGCTGCATAGTGCCCATGTTGTCCAAATAAATCTGAACCATCATTGTACAGTCACATTATTTATCTCAGTAAATGAGATTTTATCTTTTTGTTCCATAGCCACTCCAGTGTAGCTTTGGCTGTGTGCTTCGGGTCGTTGTCGTGCTGAAAGGTGAACTTCCGTCCCAATTTCAGCTTTCTTGCAGAGGGCAGCAGGTTTTCCTCAAGGATGTTTCTGTATTTTGCTCCTTCCATTTTTCCTTATATCCTGACAAGTGCCCCAGTCCCTGCTGATGAGAAACATCCCCATAACATGATGCTGCCAACACCATTTTTCACAGTAGGGATGGTGTTCTTTGGGTGAAGTGCTGTGTTGGTTTTGCTCCAAATATAACGTTTTGCATTTAGCCCAAAGACCACAAAACTTTTTGCCACATAACTTCAGAATCTCCAGAGTGGTTTTTTGCATTTTTTTGCATAGATTCGTACAAAAAGATAAATCACACTAAAACACTGTCCTATTCTTTTGTTCTGTACATCGTCGTCCACATGCACCACGTGGCTGTGGGTTATTGTAGGGATGCAGCTGTGCCCTTGATGCACTGCCCCCTGTGGGTTCGAGCAGGAATTTGGAATTTGTACAGGATGCTGGCGATAATCTGCGACTACGTTAATTCAAATACCCTCAACTTTAATTCAATAACTTGAATCCGGGACAGTGTTGAACATTCACCAATTTGAATACTGCCATACTAATAGTTCTGAGTCTTGTAACGTTCAAGCTATAGTTTTTTATGCCTCCGTCAACGAAGTCGCCAGAGGCATTGTTTTCAGGTTGTCCGTCCGGCTGTCCGGCCGTCTGTCCGTCCGTCTGTTATAGGTTTTCGTTACCGCGATAACAAGAGAACGGCTGCAGGGATCTTAGTCAAACTTGGTGCAGGTATGTATAATGAAGTAACGATGAACTGATTAAATTTTGGGGTCAAGAGGTGAAAGGTCAAAGGTCATGTTGGGTTAAAAAAATCCTGTTACCGCGATAACTTGTGAACCATCGATGGGATTCTGACCAAATTTGGTACACTTATGTAGAATGATGTAAAGATGAACTGATTAGATTTTGGGGTCAAGAGGTCGAAGGTCAAAGTCTGTAATATGTCTATAACTTGAGAACGGCTAAAGCTATCTAAGTCAAACTTGGTACAGATATGTATAATGATGCAAAGGCTAACTGATTAGAATTTGGGGGAAAGAGGTCAATGGTCAAAGTCTGTAATAGGTCTATAACTCGAGTACGGCTGAGGTGATATAATTCAAACTTGGTACAGGTATGTATAATGATGTAAAGATTAACTGATTAGATATTGGGAGCAAAGTTCAAAGGTCAGAGGTCATGTCAGGTAAAAATGTGATAACTTGACAACAGCTGAATGGATTTAAAGCAAACTTGGTACAAGTATTATAATGATGTAATAATGTGGGCAGAGGCATATCAGTCGATGTAGTGATATTGAAGAGTGTCGTTCTAGTTGATTAAGCGCTGACATTCAGGAAGTGGGAATGACCTAACTTTCTCTGTGATTGCTTGTTTCAGCTCAACAATGCTTCTTGGGTTATCCTTGTACGCATTGGCTTTGAGATATCCCTAAATATAAAATTCTGGTGGGCTCAAATCAGGGAAATGTGGAGAATGGTCAACACTGAAGCATTGTCCGATCATTCCCTCACCAAAATGGCTTGCCACCCACTCACGGGACTCATTTGTAGTGCAAGGGGTTGCCCCACCATGCAAAAACCATTGTTCTTCTCTTTGAAAGCTTCTCCAGCGACCATGAGCAGCCCATAACTCATTCAGCACTTTAATGTAGCGCTCAGACTTCATGGTCATAGCATTATCGTCTTCAGCCAGAACGGTCCAAAAATGCCATGTTTGCTCATTGCACACCAGGCTGTGCACTTGACTGAATGTAAGGGACTCTGGCGCATCTCATCGGGTGGTACTTTGCCCCAGTAGACATTGTTCCTCAAGTTGACTTGGCCATTAAGCAAAAGGTGAGCCTTATCGGAGAACCAAATGCCATTAAGAAAACCAGGGGCTGCTCAATATTTTCTCCACAAATCACCGAGCCATTTCAAGACCCTGTTTTTGTCTGGGTCCATGAGTTTTTGTCTGACATGTATTCAGTATGGATAATGTGTCATGTCATCATGGAGAATCCTCCCGAGACTTGACACCGTCAGTCCAAGTTCTTGACAAGGGTGGCAAACCAACTGTTTCGGACTAACTGCTGGACCTTCTCAATGACCTTAGGAGTTCTCATAAAAGGGCGTCCAAAATTAGTTTGTCTGTCCGTTGATTTTGAAATTAAGTTGTATACATTTCCTTGCTCTCAAAACTTATTTGAATATTCTGTCTTTGCATGGGGTGTCTCTGTCATTAAATTTTCTCCTGAACCTCCTTTGTGTTTGGACGAAGAATTAATTACCTTTCGATGTAGGATTCTGCAGAAAATGACTTTTCTCTATTTGTCCAGGGTATTGTTTCTTGAACGACCTCAGGTATCATTATCTGAAATGAGAGGAAAAAAAACCATGAAAAATAAATGAATGGTGAATAGAATGGAGAGTTGTTTTTATTTTGTCACATCCTGTATGTATAGCCAGTACCGCACAATTTTTTTTTTTTTTTTTGTCTTCAAGATCGAGGCTCATGTAAGAGCTAAGATTAATCACAAAAAGACAAACTGACATAAAACATAAGATAAAGGGAGCGGGAGACAATATGGGGAGAGAGAGGGAAGCACACAAGTACAAGATTTGAGAGCAGGGACATCGGGAGATCTGTGGGAGGGAGAGGGCTTGGGGGGAAGAGGCATGGGAAGGGGGGGGGGGGGTGGGAGAGGTTAAAAAAAAATACAAGGACACTGCAAGGACTTCCAGGAAAGAAGTCGGTATTTCAAAAAAGTGGATCTGGGGTGAATTAACGGGGGTAGAAAAGATCAAGGTTTTTGATGGGGGAAGACAAGAGGGTGTCTGACATGATAGATCTATGAAAGAAACTGAATTATCTTGCTGGTGAATTAAATCTCATTTTTGCCAATTATAATGGTCTCTGGATGGTAATCCGAATTAGTCAGTGTAGACTGTCCATTGGATGCGAGGCCCTCACCAACCTGCAAAGTAAAGAGCAGTTGTGGTGCGGGAGCACACACGTTGAACAAAGGTAGGCCACAACGCTTTGGTTATCATCGAGCTCTTTATTCATTGCTCACTCATCCGCACTGGAGCGCTCCGGGCTGCGCGCCCGGTGTATATCCCGCGACCACGCCTACCCCTCGGGCGTGGCCGCCGCCCACTTGGTGCGTGGAATGATGCCCTCATGCCAGTGAGCTTTCGTGTCCGCCACACGCGCCCCCCCAGAATTCCCGCGCACCTGGAGGGCCAGTTTGCGGGGCAACCAGATGACCCGGCCGAAGCGCCCTCTGGCGACTGGCGGCGTCCGGGGTGCAGGGATGCCTCCGGTTGCACCCGGGATGGGTGCAGGACCGGGGGGCGGTGTGCCGGCGGGCCTGGGCGGTGCCGGGGGTCCGCCCGCAGAGGGGCGGCCCCGAAGCGGGGGCCGAGCCACCGGCGGTGGGTGGTCCACGTTGAGGTGGGCCGGCTTGAGGCGATCCACCGAGACGCGGTCGGGAGTGCCGCCGATGTCCAAGGTGAAATGTTTCACCCCGGTCTCCAGCACGCGGAAAGGCCCGTCGTACGGGGGCCGCAGTGGTGTCCGGTGGGCGTCGTGCCGGACGAAGACGTACTCCGTGGTGCGAAGCTCCGGGGCGACGTGCGTAGGCGGGTGCCCGTGGTGCGCCGTCGGCACCGGGGCGAACCTCCGGGCGGTCTCCTGCAGCGCGGAGCGCTCCTGCGCCGCGGAACATGGTGCCGTGGGGTCGGGGAGGAACTCGCCCGGCACCCGCAGCGGCTGTCCGAAGACCAACTCCGCCGCGGATGCGCGCAGGTCGTCCTTGGGCGCCGTCCGGAGACCCAGCAGGACCTAGGGGAGCCTGTCGACCCAGCCGCCGTCGCGGAGGGTGGCCCGGAGCGCGGCCTTCAACGAGCGGTGGAACCGCTCGCACAGGCCGTTGGCCTGGGGGTGGTAGGCCGTGGTTCGGTGTAGCTGGACCCCGAGCCCCCGCGCGACCACCCCCCAGAGCTCCGAGGTGAACTGGGGGCCGCGGTCGGACGAGATGTCCGAGGGGGCGCCGAACCGGGCGACCCAGGTGGCGATGAACGCCTGCGCGATGTCCGCCGCCGTCGTCGTCACCAAAGGCACGGCCTCCGGCCACCGGGTGGTGCGGTCCACCATGGTGAGGACGTGGGTGAAGCCCTGCGAGGGGGGCAGAGGTCTCACCAGGTCCACGTGCACGTGGTCCAACCTACGTGCCGGCACCGTAAACGGGGCAATTGGGGCCTGGGTGTGCCGGTGCACCTTCGCGCGCTGGCACGCGAGGCACGTCCTGGTCCAGCAGCGGACGGCCTTCCGGAGGCCATGCCAGACAAACTTGTCGGCGACCAACCTCTGGGAGGCCTTCGTGCCCGGGTGGGACAGGCCGTGGATTGCATCAAAAACCTGGCGCTGCCAGCCCGCGGGCACGATGGGGCGAGGCCGCCCGAGGGAGACGTCGCACAAGAGGGCCGCGCCGTCGAACGGCACCTCGGTGACGCGGAGGCCTGTGACGGCGGTCCGCAAGGCCTGGACGCCGGGGTCGGCGGCCTGGTCCGCTGCCATCTGGGCATAGTCGATGCCAAGGTGGACTGCGTGGGCGACGGACCGGGAAAGGCAATCCGCCACCGGGTTGTCCTTCCCCGCGACGTGCCGGATGTCCATCGTGTACTCGGACACGGCCGAGAGGTGACGCTGCTGCCAGGCCGACCACAGCTCGGCGACCTTGCCCATCGCGAAAACCAGTGGCTTGTGGTCGACGAAGGCCGTGAACGCACGGCCCTCGAGCAGATGGCGGAAGTGCCTGACCGCCAGGTGAAGCCCGAGCAACTCGCGGTCGAAGGTACTATAGCGGCGTTCGGGCGGGCGAAGCTGCCTGCTGAAGAACGCCAACGGTTGCCAGGCACCACGCACCCATTGCTCGTGCACCGCGCCCACCGCGTAGTCCGAGGCGTCGGTGGTGAGGGCGATCGGTGCATCGGGCGCCGGGTGCGCGGGCATGGTGGCGATAGCCAGGACGAGCTTCGCGCCCGTGAACGCCGCGTCCATCTGCTCGGTCCAGGTAACATCACTTTTGCCCGGCTTGCCCCGGAGGGCCTCGTGCAAGGGGCGCAGGAGCTGGGCGATGCGGGGCAGGAACCGATGGTAAAAGTTTACCATGCCCAGGAACTCCTGGAGCCCCTTGATCGTGCGGGGGCACGGAAACCCCTTCACCGCCTCCACCTTGGCCGGTAGGGGGACGGCCCCGTGCCTGGTGACGTGGTGCCCCAAAAAGTCGATGTCGGCGACGCCGAACCGGCACTTGGCGGGGTTCACGATGAGGCCATGCTGGCCCAGACGTTCGAAGAGCTTGCGGAGATGGTGTAGGGTGCTCTTCGCCGGACGCGCTGGCGACGAGGATGTCGTCCAGGTACACGTAGACGCAATCAAAGTCGCGCAAGACGCTGTCCATTAGGCGCTGGAACGCCTGAGCCGCATTCTTCAAACCGAAGGGCATCCGAAGAAATTCGAAAAGGCCGAACGGCGTGATGACCGCCGTCTTCGGGATGTCCTCCGGCCTGACGGGGACCTGATGGTAGCCGCGTATGAGGTCCACCTTCGAAAAGAAGGACATGCCCGCCAACCGGGCGGAGAATTCCTGGATGTGGGGGACGGGGTAGTGGTCGGGGGTGGTGGCGTCGTTGAGGCGCCAGTAGTCCCCGCACGGTCGCCATCCCCCGCCGGGCTTTGGCACGATGTGAAGCGGCGACGCCCAAGCACTCTCGGAGCGCCGCACGATGCCGAGCTGCTCCAGCGTAGCGAACTCCGCCTTAGCTACGGCGAGCTTTGTCGGCTCGAGGCGGCGTGCCCGGGCGTAGACCGGTGGCCCGGCGGTGGGGATGTGGTGTTCCACCCCGTGCTTGATGGCCCCCGCCGAGAAGGTGGGCCGCATGAGGGCCAGGAAACCCGCGAGGAGGCGGGTGAATTCGTTCGCTGCCGGAAGCGTACAGATGAACCTGGCCGGAACCAAACCGCTCAGCAAGCCGCTCGGCGAGCCGCTCGATGAGCCGCTCCGGAAGCTGCTCAACGAGGCGGGCAGCGCGCAAGCGAGCGAGCTGAACGTCTCAGCCTGGACAAGCCTTCTGTGCTTGACGTCCACCAGTAGACCATTGGCACACAGGAAGTCCGCGCCGAGCAGTGCCATAGGCACGTCGGCAGTGACGAAGGACCATCGGAAAACCTGCCCTCCGAACCGCAGAGAAAGGCAGCGTTTTCCGTACGTGCGAATGGACGTACCGTTTGCGGCAAGCAGCGCGGGGCCCCGGCCCGCGGACTGCTTGTCGGACGTACAGGCGGGAACGACACTCACCTGCGCTCCCGTGTCGCACAGGTAACGGCGCCCGGATAAGGTGTCTGTGATGAATAACAGGCTGCCAGTATGGCCGACGCTCATGGCAGGAAGCGAGCGCCGGCCTGGTCGTTTCCCGACCTGCCAAAAGTACAAGGCGGGCGACAGGACCTGGCCTTGTGGCCGAACCTGGCATGGAAATGGCACCAGGTCTGGCCCGGTGGTGGTCGCCGCACCGGTTGCGATGACGGTGGTGGGCGGGGCATGGCGGCGGCCACGCACGGATCCCCCAAACCTACGCCGCGCTCGGAAGGAACCGAACGCCATGCCACGCGGGGTTCCGCCAAACCTACGCCGTATTCGGGAGGATCCGAACGCCATGCCACGCGGTGATCCACCAAACCTACGCCGTGCTCGGAAGGATCTGAACCACCCGCGCCGTGCGTGGCGCCGGGACCCACGACGGCCGTGCTATATGCCGGCCGCGCGTCGTGGGCTGCGAAGTACTTGTCCGTCTCCCTGGCCAGGGCCCGCGGTTCCGTAATGGTCGACCCGGCCAACGCGAGCCGCACCTGTACAGGCAGCGCGTGGAGGAAGAGAGCACGGAACAGGAAATCCACGCAGCCGTCGCCGAGCAGGGCTAGCATGTAATCCATCCATGCGGGCGGACGGGCGTGTGTCGCCGAGGGCGGGAAGGTGCAAAAGACGGTCGGCGCGGTCGGCCTCTGGGAGGCCAAACGTATCGAGGAGCAGCTGCTTGAGCGCCGCGTACTTGCCCTCGTCCGGCGGGTGCCGGAGGAAGGACACGACGCGCGTGGCCGTGCCGGAGCCAAGGGCAGCGACCACGTAGACGTACCTCGTGTCGTCCGCCGTGATGCCTCGGAGCTGGAATTGGGCCTCGGCTTGAAGAAACCAGGTGTCGGCCTGCGCTTCCCAGAACTCCGGCAGCTTGATCGCGTTGATGGCCATTGCGCGTTCGGGGGTTCAACTACGGTTGAGCCAGTCGGAGGTCACCAATGTGGTGCGGGAGCACACACGTTGAACAAAGGTAGGCCACAACGCTTTGGTTATCATCGAGCTCTTTATTCATTGCTCACTCATCCGCACTGGAACGCTCCGTGCTGCGCGCCCGGTGTATATCCCGCGGCCACGCCTACCCCTCGGGCGTGGCCGCCGCCCATTTGGTGCGTGGAATGATGCCCTCACGCCAGTGAGCTTTCGTGTCCGCCACACAGTCATCATTTTGTGAATCACTCTGTATATTTTCTTCGCTCATAATAGTCAGGTTCACTTTGTCAATAAATTATATTTAGTTCAAAATCATGGTAGATTAGCAAACCTATACATTTTTGGAAAGGTTATAGCATAAGGAAACTAAAAATCAATGTTTACATTTGGAGAGATACCTGTATGGCGGCCATTTTGGATTTTCAAAATGGCCACTGTAAAATACATATTTTGTTCTATTTCTGCCTCTAATTCCCCTAAAAACTTTTTAAAATATACTAAACCTATATTTTCAGGGACAAGGTATCCAATGAAAGTATCAAATTAGTGCTATGGGGAATGGTAAGACACGAATCAAAGGTTTTGAATTGCAAAATACTGTCTTTATATTCGCGATAAGTTGCATAATCAAATACATGTTATCATTTTGTACAGGCAGTTAATAACATCAAAATGTGTCACAATAATTCATATCACCAAACATACACAGGCAGTCAGCAAAATCATATATACACATGCAGTCAGTATCACTTCACATCCACACAGGCAGTCAATGACAAAATATACACAGGCAGTCAATGGCATCAAACATACACGATTACAGAATATGCCATTTAGAGTTCGTCATCACTGTCCTGTGTGTCGTATCCGACAATTTCGTCCGCATCGTTTTCACAGTCCGTTCCACACAAGCAAAGGTCGGTCAAATTGATTGGCAAATCGAATTGGTCGAATGGTCGATCGAATCGAATTCGATGAATCGAATCGAATCGAATTGGTCGAATGGTCGATCGAAGCGATTGGTCGAATGGTCGAATGGTCGAATTGGTCGAATGGAATTGGTCGATTGATCGAATTGGTCGAATTGGTCGAATCGAATTGGTCGGAATTGGCAAATGTAAACATAGATTTTCAGATTTTCCATGTAATAACGTTTCCAAAAATGTATAGGTTTGCTAATCTACCATGATTTTGAACGAAAAAACATAGTGAACCTGACTATAATGTAATCAATGTCCGCATTGATTCGGAGACCACTTTATGTCAAAGCTGAGGTACGATTGAAATGAGCAATGTCCGGAGAGGTCTCCATAGGTCATTACTAATAGGGATCACACCAACGCAGGTGCAGGACAGCTCGATGTCTGCTTTAATGGCTTCATCTACATTCAGGCCAAAAACGGTCAATATGAAACCTCTGGGTTGAAACTCCTTACCAGGTAGGAATTATTGGAAGAAACTGGGGGAAAAAGATGTAAAGACAGAAGGAAATTTTAAAAAGCAGAAAAAGGGAATCGAGGATTAAGACCTGCAAAGATGAATGTGTTATTGCTGCCCTACATCTCATTAACGAGAGTGGATGAACAACTCATGGATTCAGGGAAACATCTCCCCCAGTGCGGTTCCTTATGGATCATCGCCCTAGTGGGGAATGAACCCACAAAACAGCGCAATGGGGCCATTGGGAATCCAGTCGTTTGCAATTGAAATCATATTCATGTCGGTGCTTTGGTCTTTGTCAGTGCTGGTTTAAGCCTCGACAGGGCCGGGGGCAAAGAATATTTTCAGGTCGGCCTCAACATTAGTGCAACAGCCAAGCACAGGTTGTCTGAGGTTGAGTAAAGAGTCTCTCGTGTCTCTCTCTGGCTTATTTAGGTTTAGAGTTGAAGGAGAAATATGAATGAAATACATTTTTAAATTTTCTTCATTTAATTGATCACTCGCACACATGTAAGCACGGAACATCACACCGCTCACACGCCACTCACTCGCACGGAACATCACACCGCTCACACGCCACTCACTCGCACGGAACATCACACCACTCACACGCCACTCACTCGCACGGAACATCACACCGCTCACACGCCACTCACTCGCACGGAACATCACACCGCTCACACACCACTCACTCGCACGGAACATCACACCGCTCACACGCCACTCACTCGCACGGAACATCACACCACTCACACGCCACTCACTCGCACGGAACATCACACCGCTCACACGCCACTCACTCGCACGGAACATCACACCGCTCACACACCACTCACTCGCACGGAACATCACACCGCTCACACACCATTCACTCGCACGGAACATCACACCGCTCACACGCCACTCACTCGCACGGAACATCACACCGCGCACACACCACTCACTCACGCGGAACATCACACCGCGCACACACCACTCACTCACGCGGAACATCACACCGCGCACACACCACTCACTCACGCGGAACATCACACCGCTCACACGCCACTCACTCGCACGGAACATCACACCGCTCACACACCACTCACTCGCATGGAACATCACACCGCGCACACACCACTCACTCACGCGGAACATCACCCGCTCACATACAACTCACTCGCACGGAACATCACACCGCTCACACGCCACTCACTCGCACGGAACATCACACCGCTCACACACCACTCACTCGCATGGAACATCACACCGCGCACACACCACTCACTCACGCGGAACATCACCCGCTCACATACAACTCACTCGCACGGAACATCACCCGCTCACACACCACTCACTCGCACGGAACATCACACCGCGCACACACCACTCACTCGCACAGAACATCACCCGCTCACACACCACTCACTCGCACGGAACATCACTCACACCCCACTCACTCGCACGGAACATCACACCGCGCACACACCACTCACTCGCACAGAACATCACCCGCTCACACACCACTCACTCGCACGGAACATCACACCGCGCACACACCACTCACTCGCACGGAACATCACACCGCTCACACACCACTCACTCGCACGGAACATCACACCGCTCATACACCACTCACTCGCACGGAACATCACACCGCTCACACACCACTCACTCGCACGGAACATCACACCGCTCACACACCACTCACTCGCACGGAACATCACACCGCTCATACACCACTCACTCGCACGGAACATCACACCGCTCACACACCACTCACTCGCACGGAACATCACACCGCTCACACATCACTCACTCGCACGGAACATCACACCGCTCACACACCACTCACTCGCACGGAACATCACACCGCGCACACACCACTCACTCGCACGGAACATCACCCGCTCACACACCACTCACTCGCACGGAACATCACACCGCGCACGCACCACTCACTCGCACGTAACATCACACCGCTCACACACCACTCACTCGCACGGAACATCACACCGCGCACACACCACTCACTCGCACGGAACATCACACCGCTCACACACCACTCACTCGCACAGAACATCACCCGCTCACACACCACTCACTCGCACGGAACATCACACCGCTCACACACCACTCACTCGCACAGAACATCACCCGCTCACACACCACTCACTCGCACGGAACATCACACCGCTCACACACCACACACTCACACGGAACATGACACCGCTCACACACCACTCACTCGCACGGAGCATCACACCGCTCACACACCACTCACTCCCATGGGACCACACACCACACACTCGCATGGAACATCACACCGCTCACACACCACTCACTCCCATGGGACCACACACTACTCACTCGCATGGAACATCACACCGCTCACACGCACAGAACATAACCCGCTCACACACCACTCACTCGCACAGAACATCACACCGCTCACACACCACTAACTCGCATGGAACATCACAACACTCACACACCACACACTCGCACGGAACGTCACACCACCAATACACCACTCACTTGCACGGAACATCATACCACTCACACACCACTCACTCACACAGAACATCACACCGCTCATACATCACTCCCTTGCACGGAACAACACACGGCTCACTCACCACACACTCACACGGAACATCACACCGCTCATACACCACTCACTCGCAGGGAACACCACACGGCTCACACAGCACACACTCACACAGAACGTCACACCACTCACTCGCATGGAACATCACAACACTCACACACCACTCACTCGCACGGAACATCACACCGCTCATACACAACTCACTCGCACGGAACACCACATGGCTCACACCCCACTCACTCGCACGGAACATCACACCGCTCACTCGCATGGAACATCACAACACTCACACCCCACTCACTCGCACGGAACATCACACCGCTCACTCGCACGGAACATCACACCACTAACACACCATTCACTCACGCGGAACATCACCCCACTCACACACCACTCACTCACACGGAACATCACAACACTCACACACCAATCACTCGCACAGAACACCACACCACTCACACACCACTCACTCGCACAGAACACCACACTGCTCACACACCACTCACTCGCATGGAACATCACACCACTCACTCGCACGGAACATCACCCGCTCACGAACCACTCACTCGCATGGAACATCACACCGCTCACACACACCACTCACACACCACTCACTCGCCTGGAACATCACAACACTCACATACCACTCACTCACATGGAACACCACACCGCTCACACACCACTTACTCGCACGGAACATCACACAGCTCATACACCACTCACTCGCACGGAACATCACACCGCTCACACACCACTCACTCACACAGAACATCACACCACTCACTCGCATGGAACATCACAACACTCACACACCATTCACTCGCACGGAACATCACACCACTCACACACCATTCACTCACACGGAACATCACACCATTCACACACCACTCACTCGCATGGAACATCACAACACTCACACACCACTCACTCACATGGAACACCACACTGCTCACACACCACTCACTCGCATGGAACATCACAACACTCACACACCATTCACTCGCACGGAACATCACACCACTCCCTCACACGGAACATCACACCACTCACACACCACTCACTCGCATGGAACATCACAACACTCACACACTACTCACTCACACGGAACACCACACCGCTCACACATCACTTACTCGCACGGAACATGACACCGCTCACGCACCACTCACTCGCATGGAACATCACAACACCCACACACCATTCACTCACGCGGAACATCACCCCACTCACACACCACTCACTCACACGGAACATCACAACACTCACACACCACTTACACGCACAGAACACCACATCACTCACACACCACTCACTCGCACAGAACACCACACCGCTCACACACCACTCGCTCGCATGGAACATCACACCACTCACACACCACTCACTCGCACGGAACTTCACCCGCTCACAAACCACTCACTCGCATGGAACATCACACCGCTCACACACACCACTCACTCGCACGGAACATCACACCACTCACACACCACTCACTCGCATGGAACATCACAACACTCACACACCACTCACTCACATGGAACACCACACCGCTCACACACCACTTACTCGCACGGAACATCACACCGCTCACACACCACTCACTCGCACGGAACATCACACAGCTCATACACCACTCACTCGCACGGAACATCACACCGCTCACACACCACTCACTCACACGGAACATCACACCGCTCATACACAACTCACTCGCACGGAACACCACACCGCTCATACACCACTCACTCACACAGAACATCACACCGCGCATACACTACTCACTCGCACGAACATCACACCGCTCACACACCACTCACTCGCACGGAACATCACACCGCGCATACACTACTCACTCGCACGGATCATCACACCGCTCACACACCACTCACTCGCACGGAACATCACACCACTCACTCGCACGGAACATCATACCACTCACACACCACTCACTCTAACTGTGTTTGTTTTATTAATGGTTAAGGACTCATGGATTCATGTTGGTGATTTGGTGTTGGTAACTATAACTGTGGTTGTTTTGTTAATGGTTAAGGACTCATGGATTCATGTTGATGATTAGGTCTTGGTAACTATAACTGTGGTTTTTTTGTTAATGGTTAAGGACTCATGGATTCATGTTGATGATTAGGTCTTGGTAACTATAACTGTGGTTGTTTTATTAATGGTTAAGGACTCATGGATTCATGTTGGTGATTTGGTGTTGGTAACTATAACTGTGGTTGTTTTGTTAATGGTTAAGGACTCATGGATTCATGTTGATGATTTGGTGTTGGTAACTATAACTCTAGTTGTTTTATTAATGGTTAAGGACTCATGGATTCATGTTGATGATTTGGTCTTGGTAACTATTACTGTGGTTGTTTTATTAATGGTTAAGGACTCATGAATTCATGTTGGTGATTTGGTGTTGGTAACTATAACTGTGGTTGTTTTATTAATGGTTAAGGATCCATGAATTCATGTTGGTGATTTGGTCTTGGTAACTATGACTGTGTTTGTTTTATTAATGGTTAAGGACTCATGGATTCATGTTGATGATTAGATCTTGGTAACTATAACTCTAGTTGTTTTATTAATGGTTAAGGACTCATGGATTCATGTTGGTGATTTGGTCTTGGTAACTATAACTGTGATTGTTTTATTAATGGTTAAGGACTCATGGATTCATGTTGATGATTAGGTCTTGGTAACTATAACTGTGGTTGTTTTGTTAATGGTTAAGGACTCATGGATTCATGTTGATGATTAGGTCTTGGTAACTATAACTGTGGTTGTTTTATTAATGGTTAAGGACTCATGGATTCATGTTGGTGATTTGGTGTTGGTAACTATAACTGTGGTTGTTTTGTTAATGGTTAAGGACTCATGGATTCATGTTGATGATTTGGTGTTGGTAACTATAACTCTAGTTGTTTTATTAATGGTTAAGGACTCATGGAAATCTGATGGTGATTTGGTCTTGGTAACTATAACTGTGGTTGTTTTATTAATGGTTAAGGACTCATGGATTCATGTTGATGATTTGGTCTTGGTAACTATTACTGTGGTTGTTTTATTAATGGTTAAGGACTCATGAATTCATGTTGGTGATTTGGTGTTGGTAACTATAACTGTGGTTGTTTTATTAATGGTTAAGGATCCATGAATTCATGTTGGTGATTTGGTCTTGGTAACTATGACTGTGTTTGTTTTATTAATGGTTAAGGACTCATGGATTCATGTTGATGATTTGGTGTTGGTAACTATAACTCTAGTTGTTTTATTAATGGTTAAGGACTCATGGATTCATGTTGGTGATTTGGTCTTGGTAACTATAACTGTGATTGTTTTATTAATGGTTAAGGACTCATGGATTCATGTTGATGATTTGGTGTTGGTAACTATAACTGTGATATGGTACCAAGGACTCCTGGAGGTTTAAATCTAGATTTTCAATTTTAAACTAGGATAACTAGCTTTATTATTATTATTATTTTTGTATACAAGATCGAGGCTCGTGTAAGAGCTAACATTAATCACGCAAAAAACTAGAGGTTCCAGGGAACCTGAACTCAACTGGTCTATATCAATATGGTTAGAATATGCATAATAGAACCACAAACCATATACAGACTTAGCATTTAATATGGAATTTTTTTTTTCTTGACTTGGGTTTACTTTCTTAACTCAGTATATCAATCTGGTGAGTTTCTTTTACACTTTGGTGATTTATTTGTTAAAAGAACCATGTCACTGATTGTCTGTCACAGCAGGAAGTCAACAACAGGATTATATCACAGGTGGCGTGGCAAAATGTACGGACAGGTGCATTTGATGATTGGCTTCACAGTCGGGTATACAAGGGTTGTTGCGTTCTGTATTATTGGAAAACAACTGCTGCACGTATCCAAAAGTTATTGCCGCTTCCTCTGGAGATGGTCCGTCAACTCGACAATGCTGTTTGTCATGGAGTGGTGGCTTTACGAAATTACGGCATGAAACAGCGTGCTATTGCTCGGCAGCATGGCATCACTCAAGGTCAGGTGTCAAAGATCCTGAAACGAAATGCTCAGAGGGGTGTCCCTACTCCAATACCGAGGCCAGGACGTCCCCGCAGAACCACAAGGAGGGATGATCGCCAGCTGCACCGGTTAGTCCGCAATGGCCGTACCAAGTCAGCTAATCGGCTTAGGGCTGAGTGGCAGCAACTGACAAATGTGCCTGTATCCAGAAGGCTAGTCAACCAACGACTAGTTCAAGCAGGCTATTGTGCCAGGCGTCCCCTGAGAAAGCCACGCCTGACCAGACAACACTGCCAGCGCCGATTGCAGTGGGCCAGAGAGCACTGTCAATGGCAGCCAGGACACTGGAATCACGTGATCTTCAGTGACGAGTCTAGATTTCTGGTCTGTCGTCAAGATGGCCGCGTCCGAATGCGCAGACAAGTGCATGGAGCCTACAACAAAGATTGTATAGTGCCAAGAGTCCAAGCTGGAGGTGGTGGGGTGACCGTTTGGGCTGCTTTTCCTGCAGGGGGCAAAACTGACCTGGTTGTTCTGAATGGAAACCTGAACCAGTTCAAGTACAGGGCCATTCTGGAAGAAACATTGCTTCCATTTGCTCGTGCAGCCTTTCGAGGAAACTTTGTCTTCCAAGATGACAATGCACGGCCTCGTCGTGCTCGCATGATCCAACACTTTCTTGTTGACCGTGGTGTAGAGCATATGGAGTGGCCTGCCATGTCCCCGGATATGAATCCGATTGAGAACTTGTGGGCGGAATTAACGCGTCAAATCGACAACTTGGACCAGCAGCCGACCTCTGTGCGTGAATTGCAGCAGGCTATTGTCACTGCATGGCAAGCGATTCCTGTCCAAACCTTGGCAAATCTCGTGAACAGCGTGCCGCAACGTGTACGTGCTCTCATGAATGCTCGTGGGGGTTACACGAAGTACTGAACTGTAATTTTACTGTCCGTAATCCCAGTCGTAATTTAACTTTTGTTTTTGTTGAAATTTTTTTTGGCTAATGTGCAAAATAAAGAGATACTTCTGGAAAACGTACAGAAGTTTAACACAGTAGTAGTGTAATAATGTTGCTTCTGGGACACCTCCGTTTAACATGTGAAATCCCTATCTAATGTCATTTACCCCCTTGTCTTTTTCAAAAATCATAAACACCTCTATTTCTCCCACCCTCATCTTTATGAACCTTTTGTCTGTAGTACCTATCCTTAATGTTGTTCATTAGACCACTCAAACACTACAAATATTTGTTTTCTCTTATAGACCTATCATCCTTCTTCTACATATCATCTGGCAGATTAATCTTTGACCCATTCACTTCCATATTAATTCTTTCCCTCCCTCATTGCCCCTAAAGACCTCTATTTCTCTCACCCTGTTCTTTACGAACCTTCTAACCTTTTGACATGCTATCCTTATTCATTAGACCACTTAAACACCTGTGATCCTTCTGACCTTATGGACCTTTTAACCTTTTACTCTTAATATCATCTGGTGAATATAACCCACTCAAACAACGACCCTACAAATATTTGTTTATGCGTGGGAAATAATTTAATTCTCCTACAACTCTCTTCACCATCTAATATATTAACAAAAAAGATGTTTGAGTTTGGTTCTTTATTAAGATATTTTAACTGAGCTAAGATAAAATGGTAAACCTCCCTCAATGTTCTTGTTTGAGCACCTCCAGTGCCACATACCATTTTTAAATTAAAGTATATATTTTCCTGACAACCATCAAAGTTTTCCGTCCACTCAAAAATATTTCCATCTTTTTTACCCAATTCACCGGTATTTAAATTAATTCTCTTATTTGTTTTGTGAATTTTTTTACCAGTTGCCTTTTCAATTATACCTATTTGATATTTTTCACATTCATTATGTTTTCCATTTATATACCAAGGTTGATTACACCTCCACTCTTTAGTCTGGTTGATACTTGGTTCTATCATTTTTATAATAGTAAAAAAGGCGGCGGTAGCCCGTTAAAATCCCCAACCCCCCCTTTTTAACTTATCACTTATATATATCTTATCACTTATGTATATCTTATCACTTATATATATCTTATCACTTATATATATCTTATCACTTATATATATCTTATCACTTATATACTTATATAACCATAAGGGAGACTATCAATTCCATTTTCTAAAATAAACCTCTTATCATCAAAAGCCCCCAATGCTTTCTTATTTATCTCTTCTGAATATAATTGATGTTTATAACTTCTTATTCCATTAATCTTTCTAAACTCTTCTTTCTTTGTTGTTAAACAGTTATAATAATCCTTAAAGTTTATTGTTTCTTTAATAACATTTTTCTTTACACCTTTTAACTTCTTATCAGTCTTTTCAACGTTATTCACAATGTATTTATAAGCATAAGCCTTTGACCTCAATCCCACAAATTCACTCATAACATTTCCTCCTAATTCATCCTTGAACTTTCCAATCACCTTTTTATTTTTAGAAGAGAACAACTCACTCTCTGGACTGTAATTACTCGTGTCATAGATATTAATGTCTCTTTTCATGTCTGAATAAACATCGTTGGTATTAATTTTCAAAATAAAACTATCTGTATCCATATAAAGTAGATTAACATCATTTTGATATTTCTTCCTCAAGTTATTATAAAAGTAATCATACATTAATGACTTTGATAAATCAAGAATTGTTGTTCCAATATAAATAGGTTTGTTCATTTCAATACTCTCTTTAATCAAATGGATCGCACAAAAGTTCTCAGTAAAGACCTCAGCTCGAGTAAAACTCGGTCTATTAATTAATTTTGATGCTTGTTCCCAAGATGTTGATAGTCTGATATTTTGTCTTTTCCTCACATTCTCCATAGTCTTACCAAAGACCGCATTATTCATCAATTTATAAAAGTCTTTCTCAAAATCTGTTTTTGACTCTGTTCTTCTTTGTGTATTAAAATCAATGTACCCCTTTAACCAATGACTTTGATTGAACTTTAGAACCCTATGGATCTTCTCTACTCTTAGACCTTTTGATAAATATTGTCGCAAATTTCTTTGGTGTAGAACATAATTTTTCTTGTTATATAATGTAGTAAGTAATTTTTCTGTTGATTCACCTATATCAAACGATCGTTGATAATCACTCAACCATTCTTTCTTTGGACTTGCTTTCTCACAAGCAAATGGGAGATCTTTGTGTAGGTTATGGAGTTCCTCTGGATATTTTAAATCAATTTCAAAATAATAACCAACTTTTTCTTCATCCAATTCTTTTTGTGTAGAGATACATACATCTTGTAAAACGTTTTTGTAGTCTTTTTCCTTTACCCATCTAAGTTTTCCATAAGGAAGAGCCTGAGACATTGCCCAGCCATACAGGTTGTTCGCGTCATAGTACATCAAGTAAGAACTCTCTTTCGTTGGATCATAATTTGGAAGATATTTGTTATTTGCTTTTGCGTATCTACTCGAGCAGACTTGTGAAATTCCACCTCTTTTTGCCTTTTCAATCATCAAAAGCATATCAACATCGGTTATCAAATCCAAATCTTGTTTTGTCATTTTCAACATCGCACTCCAGGCCAATCCAGGTGCTGTGTAGTAGTGAGCAGGATCCAATCCATATCCAGTGCGACAAACAGATCTAAAGGCTTCAAATACATCGGCCAATAAAAGCACATCAGTTTTGAGATACAAATCGTGATACTCGCCAAGATTCTTGATGTTATATTTTTCCCAAACATTTTGTGCGTGTACATAATCTTTATCAGATATATGACTATTATTTAATTTGTTATAGAAATTTTCTTTTGAAGGAAGTTGTGTTTCATTGAATCTCTCAAATGAGTCCATATAGTCATAGGGGTAAATTCCCTTTTGTGTTAGAAAATCTTTATCTAAAAAATACTCTGAAAGACATGGAAACTCTTTTAGATTTTGAACCAAGTTAACCAATGGACTTGCCATGAATTTAAATGTATCAAGAAATCTGATATGAGTAATAGGAGATGTGTGAATTGTTTTTGTGAATGAAATGTATTTCTGATCCGTGTTTGGAATTGCTGAGATACTTCCAGAAGTCTTTGAGAGTTCCTTGATAAATAGATGTGTATCATAATGAGCGTTGTTATGAAGAAAGACAGGAATGAAAGAGGGGAGTTGATAATTAATATTACAACTTTGATGAGCCGGACCTCTATATTTACCAGTGAGATGACAATGGTCTCTAACCTTTAGACCTTTACCAATTTTCTCCTCACAAATATGACAGACATTGTTTTTTATAAATTCCCTTTTTTCTTTACTTGTTAAGGACATTGGTTTATTGGTTTCTCTCATTATCTTGGTTAATCGAACACAGTCTTTTTCTAGTCGTTTCACAAACTCCTCTGGGGTATTTGAGCCTCTATACATCTCTAACTTGTTATATTTATCACCAACGGATGATTTGATATAATAACAAAAACCACAAGGAGTATGTTTTTGATATTTATTTGTGTATGATTCTTTTGGATCTGGAGAAGCAGTATCAATTTTTTCTAAAATACTTTCAAAATCAGCATATATAACAAATGGATGTTTGATCTTTTTATTTTCATCTTTGAATGTGATCTTTGAGCCTTCTTTAGGCATATTGATTACCGTTGATTTATGTTCGCCACAATAATTTGAATGTTTATCTAATCTTTCTTGTGAATTGAAGAAGTTAAGACAACGCAAACAAATATATATTTTATTTGTTCTCTTACAGACTTGTGGTTTTATTAATTTAGCAATATCTTTGATGTATGTATAATGTGAATTTTCGTCTGAATTAAAATATAGAAGATTAATATGAGTTTGTTTACAATTGTCAGAAAGCTTTAAAACCTGAATGTTGTTTGTTTCTGTTAGACCATAAACATTAACTGATAAATTATTCATCTTTTCAAATTTAGGAATATCATTTAAAGTCATCGGAAACTTTAGATCTTTCGTATTTAATGTATTCTCATATTTTTTATAATGAGATACTCTTTCATCATGAAAATGTGGAGGATGTAAGTGTGCTAAAATAGACCAGAGAAAACATTTATTGTCTTTATTTTTGATATTGATAACTGCTTTTCTATTTTTGATAACACTGGGTAAATCAATGTAAGAAGAAGCTTTTAGAGGATCTGATTTAAGAATATGAATGTCTATGTAAATAATTTTTCCTATATTGAATCCACTTCCTACGATTGAATTATCCACATCTTGCTCTTGTTTAATAAGTTCATCATAGACTCCTGATGTTTTAAAATCTTGATATGAAGATATAAAGTGTGGCTCAGTTCTCATGTATGGTGCATCTATAACTCCTTCATCCTTTGTCATTTCTAATTTTACTCCCATATAAAATTTAAGTGGTTTCATTTCCTTTAGTGTTTTTTCAATCAACGTTTGAACAGCAGGTTTAACTATTTCTACAGCATCAACTATAGACTCTGGTTCAGGAGGTTTGAAGTTAAAGACTCTTATTTTAATATGTCCTTTGAATGCTCCATCAGAGTTTTTAGTTGTGATAAAATTTGATAAATGTAGATTTGTTTTAAGATGTATTTTGAAGCCTTTCTTGAGGATATTTTTATTACATGTAGAACAGTGTTTTGTTTCAGGTGGAAGAGGGGAAAGTTTGTTTAAAATGTTGTATGTATGTTTTGCGGTGAGAATATGTTGTTTATAATATTTTACTTCCTTCTCGCAAGTATCACAATAAACCATATTTATAGCGTGAGAAAACGTGGTGTTTTATATATATCACTGTGCTTAAAATAAAACACTTTTGAGCTTTACAGCTCCGTTTTATATATATCGCTGTGCTTAAACTAAAACACTTTTTCACTCAGAATCATCTAAGTCATAACTATCACATGAATACTCAGAATCATACTCAGAGTCATCAATAAAGCTACTCTCATAACTATCATTTGAGCACAAACTATTAGTATCATAACTATCATCTGTGTTCAATGAAATACTATCATCACCATCGTCCAAGTTCAATGAAATACTATCATCACTATCGTCTGAGTTCAATGAAATAGTAAAATCTTCACTGCTGTATTGACTCATATTTAATTAGCAAGAAAAATATTCCCATCAATATCTATATACTTTCTTTCATTAACAGATTCAATCTCTACAATTTTTATATCAAAAGTTATCTTTAAATAATCTCTAACTATCATAGAACGAAATGACATTTCACCAGAAATATTAACATCATTCATTTTACTTAGATCTACACCCTTTGGATTATTAAAGAAAATACAAATGTCTCCTCTAGAATTATTAATGGTCTTATCATTCTTTTTCAAAGTATCGTGGTCAATCACTTTTTCAAGCTTTGAATAAATTGCCAGGAGTAGAGGAGAAACTTTTGTTAGATTTACTTTAATGGATGTCTTTCCAGGTATAGTTAGAGCTCTTCCTTTAAATGAAATAGAGGGGCTCATGTTATTTTCCATAACTGGTTTTACCCAAAAATTTCCATATTTATCTTTGTTCAATTTAACATCTTTGACATATTTTTCTATATCTTCCACCGAAGTAGAGATTGATTGAAATTTGTCTTTTGTGCTTTGAAACATTGTATTTATTAATGAATAAACTTGCGTTTAGTTTAAGTAAAAATTTACCACATAAATATGATAAGTTCTGAAGGATATTTAGAATTTCCAGACTCTCCATATGATAAATTAGAGAATTGTCCGGCTTGTGATAGAGTGGGGCTTAATGATGAGGATTCATATAAACAATGTATTTTCTGTGATTTAATTTTAATTAATGATAATAGGAAATATAAAAAAATATATAACTCTTTTAAATTAGAACCAAAAATGAATTACTTTACAAGATTAATAAGAGAGATGAATGTTAAGTATTGTGATGATAATACACCATTTCTTTCAAGGGAAGAGACTAATTGTATTGAGGAAATGTATAAGGGTTTAATGATATTTATTATTCAAAATAATTTTAATGGAAATGTTAATACAAGATACTATATAAATAAAATAATGGATTATTTTGAAATTAAACCCGAACTCAGGATAAAATATAGAGTTTCTCAAATAGCTCAAAAAAAGTTGGATAACTTGTTTTCCAAATATATAAATGAATGATTTTTTACCCGTTTGGGAAAATAAGATAAAATTTAATAACCATAAAAACATTCCAAATTCATTGAGATGTCTAATAGTTGGTTCAAGCGGATGTGGAAAAACCTGTTTACTTTTAAAGATGCTCCTTGGTTCTAATTTTTTAGATTATGATAATTTAATAATTTTTACAAAGTCAAGTTTTCAACCCGAGTATCAACTACTCTCACAGGGTTTTAATGCGGGTCTTAAAAAGGAAGACATTATCGGTTTATTTAAACTTCAAAACAAACTAAATGATTATAATATTGATGATATAATACAATTATTTTGTGATACACAGAAATCAAAATCGAAACCCATAACTTGTATTCTCAGTGATAATACGGATGATATACCTTCACCTCAAGATTTAGATAAATCAAAAAAGAACCTTGTCATCTTTGATGATTGTGTTAATGAGAGAAACCAAACAGTAATGGATAGCTACTATACAAGAGGGAGACATTCTTCTTGTAATTGTATATATCTTAGTCAATCATATTTTCAACTCCCTCGACGCTCAATAAGAAACAATGCCAATACTTTTATTTTATTTAAGTTAAATTCAATAGATGTAAATAATTTTTGGAGAGATAATTGCTCTACGTTATGTAGTAAAAAAGAATTTGAAAATTATATGAAACACACGATTGGAAAATATAAATATATTGTTGTGAAACAAGATGAGATACTAAATGATATTTTTCAATAAATAAATACAGAAAATGAATACTGAAGAAAGAGAAAGAAAGTTTAAGGAACATCAACAATTAGTTTCAAAAGTTGTTAAACAACAGGAAGAGATAAAGAAGAAACGGAGACAGAAACTAACTGGTGAAGAAGCCTTTGAAAGAAAACAAGAGAAATTCTTTAAACCACTTTTGAAAACTCAACACCCTACAGTTCCCACGGTAGAATTTACTCCGAAAAAACTTCAAATGCTCAAAGATTTTAGTCAGATAACAAAACAAGAACTTGGTGAATTAGAATATGACGACGAGGGATTATTTCGGAAACTTGAGGAGGTAAATCAACCCCCTAATTATGTTGTGGAAGCTCTTCAAAACAATGAATATTCGGCGGGTTCAAAAACCAGAGCAGGTCTCATTCCAACAGAAGAACCAGCAGTGTTTCATCTTGTGGAAGAAAAGGTATTGATATTTAATGATGAATTGATGTTCTTGAGTTCTACTCAACCAAATGTTAAATTAACTCCAAGATTAATGTTTCTTCTAACAAACCCCGGATTCAGCGGTTCAAAATATTTTGAGGAACCACTTGATATGGAAAGAGAGGAAGATAGGGTATATATTGAGTTGCTAAATGCACTTGATTATGGAGTTTCTGTTGCTGGTAAAAGTAAGAAGAATGAGAAGGAGAAACATATTATTGATGCTTTAAGTAAGCTTGGTTCGGGTGTTAGTTTTCTTCCAAATGACCCATCACAATTAGTTAATAGGCTATTATTGTTGTTAGGTAGTAAGAAGGCTGGAAACAACAATTGTTTTAATGAATCCTCAGCCATTTTAGATCAGTTGATGAACATGAAAATAATTAATAAATGTCAATACAAAGATATTTTATTAGATATTAAATAAGATGAGAAGCACAATTCTTAGTTTTAATTTCACAACGAGCGATTACACAGCTTCATTCCCTTACCCACTACAACTTGACCCCCTTACCTCATATGAGGCATCTTTATTGTCAATGGAAACTTATAATACCTTGTTTAATATCACAGAGAAAAACAACAAGTTTAGTTATAATCCAGGAAGTGGATATAAAACTATAACCGTTTCACCTGGAGCTTACGAGATTTCTCAAATATCTTCAGAAGTCTCTCGCCTTATGAAAGAAAAAGGTGATGAACCAAAAAATATTGTAATAGATATTCAAAAACACACTTCAAAATCAACTATTAAACTTAAAAATAATTATAAAGTTGATTTCACGATTGAAAATTCGTTTAGAGAGCTATTGGGTTTCTCTTCAAAAAAGATTGAAAATAACGGGACGTTTTACAGTGATAATGTTATCCAAATATCCTCCGGTATAAATTCAGTATTAATTCATTGTGATTTGATTGATGGTGCTTATAACGATGGAATAAGAACAAATACAATATTTTCATTCAGTGCATACTCAACCCCGATTGGTTATAAATTTAATATGGAACCAAAAAATCTTGTCTAAATAGACCTGTGTTCTATTTTAGGATAGAATACAAAAAACCTGTGTCAGGAAAAACCATATACAGAGTAAATTTTAGGATAACCGACCAAGATAATCGTATGATATCCTTTAATGATGAAATTATATCCATCAGAATTCACCTACGTGAAGTTTTTCAATAAATAAATAATGGTTATTGTGAGAAAACACGAGTTGGGAAAATATAAAATAATTACAGGGGAGGGCATGTTCCTTTCACCAGACTATACAAGGTATGTGGGTAGAGGATACTATAAACCTAAGAGACAACGAGGTGTAGGTCATCAATTTCGAAATAAAGGAGATGGGATAATTGATACTCTAATGGGTATTGGTTCAACCATCCTTAAACATAAAGACCTAATTGGTTCAACTGCTTCTGCCGTGGGCTCCGTTGCGGGTGCTATAAAGAGTATAAAAGATGCTCAAAAGGAGTCTCATAAATTACAAGCAATCAAAGAAATAAAAAAAGGTAAAACTCAACTATCTTCACAAGAACGACAAAAAATCATTAAAATACTTGGGTCAGGGTTTCAACAATTTTAATGCTATATAAATACAAGTATGGAAGCGATTGATAGTATCTATGATTTGGATGATACGATTATCATTTCAAACTCCACTAAAAAGGAAGACTATTTTAAGGTAAATGCTATAACAGGAACAGACTGGAATTCAAACGGAACAAAAAGTTTTGAAATAAATAATCAACAAACTTACTTGAATATAGCTGATAGTTTCTTGCTGTGTAAATTTAAATTCACTAAGGCTGCGAATAATACTAATGCTACACTCGTAAATGATTTCTTCTGGAAAATGTTTGACAGTGTTCGCCTGTATATTGGAACACAAGAGGTTGAAGCGGTTGATTATGTCTCTGCTACATCTGAAATGATGAAATTTACACTATATTCGTTTGGTGATAGAATGGGTAAGGGAGCTGTTGAAGGCTTTATTCCTGATATGTCAACGGGAACAAACACAGACCCTGGTTATAGTCAAAGGAAGTCAATGTATAATGATGACGCAAAAGCTGAGAATAGTTTTACCGTAGCAGTACCTCTTAAAGGTATATTTGGATTTTGTGATTATGATAAAGTTTTGTATGGTCTTAAAATTAGATTTCAACTACAAAGGAATGATAATGTAAATAGATTGCTTTTTGGGGCTGAAAATGCTTTTGGCGACAATAATAAATTTGTTATTAATGATTTGTGTTGGTATATCAATGAATATACTCCTAATCTTAAAACGGAGGAGATGTTAAATAGAAGACTTAACTCAAAGAAACCGCTAAATGTATCATACCTTAAAAGAAGATGTCAACACGTTAAACTGGAACACACTACCTACACTTGGAATTTGGGTGTTCTTGAAGGAAAGCCACGATACCTATGGCTCATTTTTAAAAAACCAGATGGAGAGGAGGGTACTAATAAGAATAATGCGCTGAGTGATAATGCTAAGGTGAAACAACTTCGGGTTTCTCTTGATGGCACATTTTATCCGCGAGATAGATTGGAAATTGATTGGGAAAAAAATGATTATGCGGAAGCCTACAAGTCCTACCAAAAAGTGTGTGAAAGTAATGGTAATAATGATCCTATTTTGGATATGGTTGCATTTAAAGGTTTATATACAATCTACGCAATTGACCTGAGTTCTCAAAAGGAAACTATAAAGTCTAATCGAGTGGATACTTCTCTATACATTGAAAGAGGGGAGAATGAAGAAGTTGATGCTTATTGTTTGCTTTTGGAGGAAACAGAATTACAGATTAATACAGATAATGGTGTTATGATTAATATCACATAGGTTTTTTCTCATAAATAAATGGTAGGGGTATATGTTAATCAAATCAATCTTAATAAATTAACATCTTGTATTCAAAATCAAAAGCCTTGTATTATTAATGTTAATACAATTCAAAGAAAAGGAGCTGTAAGAATTGATGTTTTACTCACACACACACAAGTAAAAACACTAAATGATGTTGGATCACTTAAAATTAAAATGACGAAACCTATGTTAAAGAAATATTCAATAGACGAGTCAAGAGGAGGATTTCTCCCGTTTCTAATTCCTTTATTTGCTGGTTTAAGTGCGGCGGGAGCATTGACTGGTGGTATTTCAGCAGCGGTAAAAACTGCTAACGAAAGGAAGGCACAACTAAAAGCTCAAAAAGAATTGGAAAGACATAACAAGGAGTTGGAGAAACAAATTAGTGGAAGTGGTGTAATTGTAGATTTTGCTCAAAAACTTGAAAGTCTACCTGATAAAGCTAGATTGTTGGTTGGTGATATGCTTTCCTCTATCGCTCAAGCGGGTGTTAAACTAACTAAACGGGGTAATGGATTGTATCTTTCTCATAAATAAATGGATAAATGGTTTAAACAATTTGGAAAGAATACAACGTCAAATATAGAACTAGCCAAGTATTGTAAAACACTAAAAATTGATAATGTGGTAATCTGTATGAGAGATGAATTAATACATATAAATAAGAATACAAAGAATATTATTATGAATTTAGACACACAGAATGGTTCTCATTGGGTTTGTATTCATAATAGTCAGGATAAATATTATTTTGATAGTTATGGTATGCCACCACCTGTTGAAGTAATACAATTCTTACAGAATGGTGTTTATCAAACATTTCAAGTTCAAGAAATTAATTCTAAATGTTGTGGTCAATTATGTTTATATGTATTATTTCAACTCAACAATAATGAAAATTTTTATGATATCATTTTTAATCTAATATAAATGACTTATGTTGGAAAAGATGGTTCTATCTTTGGAAAATCCTCTCAGGATATTGATTTATCAAATTATTATACAAAGGCACAGGCTGAACGACAAAAATATAGTGTAAGTAAAAATATTAATATGAAGAATACTTATAAATTAATCAATTATCCAAACCCTACAGATGCGAATGACTTAATTAGATTAAGTGATTTATCACAATATATATTTTTAAAGAAAACAGCACGTTTTGTGAAAGAAGTAAAATTTACAACCACAACACCTGGTTATACTGACCATACACCTTTCCTCATTGAATTTAACTACCTGCTTACAATTGAATTTTATAAAGAAGGACATTTAGTTAATATGCGAATTAATAAATGGGGGTATGATATGCCTGATTTAGGGTATAATTGGTCTTTTTCAATAAACATAGAAGACCTACATGATTTAAATCAGTCTCGTAAAGAAGAATATTATCCACTTGGTGAAGATAAGGATTTATGTGGAAGTACAATTAGTAAACAACAAATACGTGATTTTAAGAAAATAAAAATATATGATAGTATAGCGATGGTTCGCATGACAAAGAAGGAAGGTAATGAGATAAGGATAGAAAGCCGAGGAATACAAACCGATTTGGTAGTGGGAAGATGGGGTGGTATTACCTGTCATAATATTAATCTCACATATATTTCTGATACATAAATGGCAGGAAGAAGACTACAAGAGAATTATAATTTTTGTATTCAAGGATACCTACAAGAAAAGGGTGCTCGGTATTACATACCTTATGATTTGGAGCATATACATGGGAATTTTGTCATAAAAAACTGGCCTTATACTGATATTGTTAAACCCACAAATAGAGACTTGTTTAAAATATTAAATAAAAATGAACTTCTCAAAGTTATGAAATATAAAACTCTTTTAGAAATCGTCAACAAATCTTATTGGTATCCTATTATGAGAAAAATAATTATAGATACAAGAATATCTCAAAATCCAGATGAGTATATGTATAATATTCTTTGGGGTTCAAACTCAAGGGTAGCAAGGGATGAGGAAGGAGTTGAAGAAGAGAAGGAGGAAAGAGAGAAAAAGGAGAAGGAGGAAAGGGAGAGGGAGGAGAAGGAGGAGAGGGAGAAAAAGGAGGAGAAGGAGGAGAGGGAGAAAAAGGAGAAGGAGGAAAGGGAGAAAAGGGAGAAGGAGGAAAGGGAGAAAAGGGAGAAAAAGGAGAAGGAGGAGAGGGAGAAATTGGAGGAGGAGGAGAGGGAGCAAAGAGAGAGGGAGGAAAAATATAAAAAGATGGAAATCACTGAGATTCATAAAAGATTGAGTGTATTAAAGCAAATAAATCAATCTCAACGCACCGAAGAGGAAATTAAAGAATTAACAACTCTTATGAAGATAATGGTTTCAAAAATAAGAACGTCAATGTCTTCAATTTCAGAGATTTAAACGAGAAAGTGGTGAAGAAGAAGAAGAAGAAGAAGGAAAAGATTATGTGATTGATGATGTTGGTGTCATTGACTTTAGTTAGTTTTTATTTGTAAATAAATGGAGGAGAGAGTGAAGGCATTCCTTAGGATTCTTTATGTTTTAAAAATAAAGATTGAAATGTGTATGTTGAAAACCAAAAAGGTTTTGATACTCTGTCGGAATTTTTCTGATAAATAAATATGAGTTATTGTCTCAAATGTAAAAAGAAAACTAAATCTAAAAATATCTCTTATGTTAAAGCTAAAAATAATAGAGTTTATCAAAAAGGAATATGTCAAGTATGTGGCTCTAAAAAGTGCCAATTCATCTCTCCTAAAAGAGGAGGAGACATACAAAAGTTTCTGTCAGGAAGTAAATTTACAACAACTGGAATTCCAGGGGAATTACACCTTCCAGGGTATTCTTTCTGTGGTCCAGGAACAAACTTGGATAAAAGATTAGATGAGGCTGACAATCCTAAACCTTGGTCTAAACCTACAAATAGGGTTGACGAAGTGTGTATGAAGCATGATATTGCTTATGGGAAAACCACTACGTTGACTGAAAAACATAAAGCCGACAGCGAAATGTTGTATAATTTGTCTTTGATACAAAATCCAACGTTGAGAGAGAAAGTTGATAGGTATATTGTGAGAAATTTGATAAATGCTAAATTGAAACTTGGTCTTGGTTATTCCTCAAAAAACTATTAGGCTCTAATGATGTCATCAAGACTGAGGAGCTTTTGGCTGAAGAATTACACAAACCTATAATCACAAAGTTTAAAAGAAGGAAGGTTTATTCTAAATACACCGACCACATATGGTCCGCTGATTTAATTGAATTGAATAATGACAGGGGATACAGGTATGCTTTAACCGTTATTGATTTGAGGAGTAGATTTGCCTGGGTTGTCCCTTTAAAAAATAAAAGGGGTGATACTTTAATGTTAGCCTTTAAGCTAATATTTGATCGGGATAAAAGGAAACCAAAGAAGTTATGGACTGATGAGGGAACAGAGTTCTATAACAAAATATTCATGAAATTTCTTAAGGGGAAGGGTATTAAATTATACAGCACCTTTAATGAAGGAAAGGCAGTTGTTATTGAGCGTTTTAATCGTACTTTAAAAGAGAAATTATATAAAAAATTCACACAACTCGGTTCTCAAAAATGGGTGTATTTAATTCAGGATATTGTAGATAATTACAATAATACAGTTCATTCATCAACACAATCAAAACCATCAGAAACATTTACAAAATTAGAATATGAAAAGGAGATTAATTTGAGAAAGCCCAAGTTTAAAGTTGGTGATATTGTAAGAATATACAAATGGAAAAGTCATTTTGAGAAAGGTTATACACAAAAATGGACTCGTGAATTATTTAAAATCATTGATGTAATGGATACAGTCCCTTGGACCTACAAATTATATGATTTAAATGGAGAAGAAATCTTGGGTTCATTTTACTCACAAGAATTACAAAAAACACAAGTAAGCAGATAATACCCTTGAAAATAATAAATAAATAAATAAAATGTAATGGGGATACGTTTTTAAATCTGTGAACCCCAAACACCGAATCCCACAACTTTTTAGTTGGGGCTTAACTTTTGTGTGTGTATAATGGGGATACGTTTTTAAATCTGTGAACCCCAAACACAGAATCCCACAACTTTTTAGTTGGGGCTTAACTTTTGTGTGTGTATAATGGGGATACGTTTTTAAATCTGTGAACCCCAAACACAGAATCCCACAACTTTTTAGTTGGGGCTTAACTTTTGTGTGTGTATAATGGGGATACGTTTTTAAATCTGTGAACCCCAAACACAGAATCCCACAACTTTTTAGTTGGGGCTTAACTTTTGTGTGTGTATAATGGGGATACGTTTTTAAATCTGTGAACCCCAAACACAGAATCCCACAACTTTTTAGTTGGGGCTTAACTTTTGTGTGTGTATAATGGGGATACGTTTTTAAATCTGTGAACCCCAAACACAGAATCCCACAACTTTTTAGTTGGGGCTTAACTTTTGTGTGTGTATAATGGGGATACGTTTTTAAATCTGTGAACCCCAAACACAGAATCCCACAACTTTTTAGTTGGGGCTTAACTTTTGTGTGTGTATAATGGGGATACGTTTTTAAATCTGTGAACCCCAAACACAGAATCCCACAACTTTTTAGTTGGGGCTTAACTTTTGTGTGTGTGTGTATGTGCGAGTGAGTCATAATAATATACAAACCCTAACCCAACCCAAGCCCTAACCCAACCCCATCCCTAACCCAAACCCATCCCTAACCCAACCCATCCCTAACCCAACCCCATCCCTAACCCAACCCCATCCCTAACCCAACCCCATCCCTAACCCAACCCCATCCCTAACCCAACCCCATCCCTAACCCAACCCCATCCCTAACCCAACCCATCCCTAACCCTCACATTCAAAATCCCAACCCTAACCCAATCCCATCCCTAACCCAACCCCAACCCTAACCCTCACATTCAAAATCCCAACCCTAACCCAACCCATCCCTAACCCAACCCCATCCCTAACCCAACCCCATCCCTAACCCAACCCCAACCCTAACCCTCACATTCAAAATCCCAACCCTAACCCAACCCCATCCCTAACCCTCACATTCAAAATCCCACCCAAACCCTAACATAATCTTTCTTTTCTTCTTTTTTAAATACGTATTTCTTTTTTTTTTTCCTCTTCCTCCAATTCTGTCTTTCAAGGCTTTTAAGTTTGAAGAAGTAGAAATGGGAAGAAAGAATTTTCCAGCATTTTCTTCCTCGAACTTTCTTGATATTGCTTAAATCAAGCGTCATTAAATAAAGAACATTGTTCATTGCTTTAGAATCCAAAGAGTCTCCAAGAGGAACCCCACAGGTAGAGTCTCCAAAATAAAACCAACTTTCCAAGTTCCCAAGGTATAACCACATTCCTGTTGAGCCTCCAAGATAGGTATCACATTCCGAGTCATCAAAACAAAACCCCCATTCCGAGTCTCCAAAAATATAACCATCTTTCCAAGTCCCCAAGGTAAAACCACAATTTTCAGAAATATTGGGGGTTTCCGTGATAAGTCTCACATAGTATAACTGCGGACCATCAGGGAAAACTTCCCTTTCCCAATTTTTTAGGGTTTCTATGATGTGTCTCACATAGTATAACTGCGGACCATCAGGGAGAATTCCCATTTCACAATTTTTTAGGGTTTCTATGATGTGTCTCACATAGTATAACTGCGGACCATCAGGGAGAACTCTCCTTGCCCAATTTTTTAGGGTTTCTATGATGTGTCTCACATAGTATAACTGCGGACCATCAGGGAGAACTCTCCTTGCCCAATTTTTTAGGGTTTCTATGATGTGTCTCACATAGTATAACTGCGGACCATCAGGGAGAACTCTCCTTGCCCAATTTTTTAGGGTTTCTATGATGTGTCTCACATAGTATAACTGCGGACCATCAGGGAGAACTCTCCTTGCCCAATTTTTTAGGGTTTCTATGATGTGTCTCACATAGTATAACTGCGGACCATCAGGGAGAACTCTCCTTTCCCAATTTTCAGAAATTTGTGGGTCTCCAATGTATGACTTGTATTCTGGCTCATCAAGGTAGAACTTGTTCAGTGGGTTTTGTTTTGATAACTCACAACAAGTATCATCATGGTAAAACTCTTTTTCAGGATTTTGTGGATCTCCAAGGTATAACTCTTTGGCTGGGTCATCAAGGTAGAACTCGTTCTGGGGGTCTTGGTTGTTCAAAATGTCTTCAAACAAAAAAATAACTTCATCCCAAGTTGTGTTAAAAGCAGAATTTTCATTTCGTATCTCAGATACAATTTCCTGTGAAAGAAAATAACAATGTATTAATTTAATACAATATTTTTTATTTGTATAAATCAAGCTCTATGAATATTAAAATAAACTTTGTTAACTCTTACACGAGTCTCATCTTAAAAAAAAAAAAAAAATTAAATAAATAAATAAATAAATAAACAAACTTACCTCCATTGATAAGAGGTTCGAGTCCAGTTCATCAATCTGAAGGTTGAGTTCTACACAGGTAGTAGGACTCCATGGAATAGCAAAGTTATCCCATTCCATTTCGGCATAGTAGTCCATTCTCAAGTGAAGCAGAAAGCGTGTTTGAAAAAGCCTGTGTGGTCGGTGCCTTTTATAAGGACTGGGTGTGTCTTCCTGTGGAAATTCCCTGGGCGTGTCTTAACTGGAAATGATGTGATGGAAATTCCCTGAAAATGATGTAATGTATTACCTGGAAATGATACAATGCTGAAGAGTTTATAAAGTGGGTGGGACTTAGCAAAAGTGGGAGGAGCTTAGCAAAAGTGGGCGGGGCTTAGTAAAAAGTGGGCGTGGCTTAACAAAAGTGGGCGGGGCTTAGTAAAAAATGGGCGTGGTTTACCAAAAAGTGGGCGGAGCTTACCAAAAAATGGTATGTGGCACTGGAGGCGCTCAAGCAAGAACATTGAGGGAGGTTTACCATTTTATCTTAGCTCAGTTAAAATATCTTAATAAAGAACCAAACTCAAACATATTTTTTGTTAATATATTAGATGGTGAAGAGAGTTGTAGGAGAATTAAATTATTTCCCACGCATAAACAAATATTTGTAGGGTCGTTGTTTGAGTGGGTTATATTCACCAGATGATATTAAGAGTAAAAGGTTAAAAGGTCCATGAGGTCAGAAGGATCACAGGTGTTTAAGTGGTCTAATGAATAAGGATAACATGTCAAAAGGTTAGAAGGTTCGTAAAGAACAGGGTGAGAGAAATATAGGTGTTTAGGGGCAATGAGGGAGGGAAAGAATTAATATGGAAGTGAATGGGTCAAAGATTAATCTGCCAGATGATATGTAGAAGAAGGATGATAGGTCTATAAGAGAAAACAAATATTTGTAGTGTTTGAGTGGTCTAATGAACAACATTAAGGATAGGTACTACAGACAAAAGGTTCATAAAGATGAGGGTGGGAGAAATAGAGGTGTTTATGATTTTTGAAAAAGACAAGGGGGTAAATGACATTAGATAGGGATTTCACATGTTAAACGGAGGTGTCCCAGAAGCAACATTATTACACTACTCACAGTACTGTCCATGAATTGAGTTCGATATCAGTTTACATCACTTTCAAGGATCAATTTATTTGTTTCGAAATGTCAAATGTGGTTTTTGTTTCTTTTAAAGGTCACATTAACAAAATCTAGAATAATTTCAACATAATTCCAATGAACTTTTGGTTCTAAGGCGTCTTGGAAAGTACGTTCACCCCCACAAAAAAAATATTCCATATTAAATGCCAAGTCTGTAGTTTATATGTGCTAAAAAATATGACAAAAATAGATTTTTCAATATGGCCGCCCTGCCGCGCTCATTTTTGGGCGTGCAACGCCCAAATGCAATCCCAAACTAGTTTATGTCTTAAAGATGCTGCATAACAAGTTTCATCAAATGTAATCAATATTTGTGACTTTTAGAGCGTAGACGTCGAATTGTTTACAGACGACAGACAGACAGACAGACAGACAGACGGACGACGGACACTGGGTGTCGACAAAAACTCAGCTGGACATAGTCCAGTTGAGTTAACAAACGGACACACAAAACATACAATGAAGGGAGTGAGAGACAGGATGGGGAGAGAGAGGGAAGCACACAAGTACAACAGCAGAGAAAAGGGAGATCTGTGGGAGGGAGAGGGCTTGGGGGGAGGAGGCATGGGAGGGTGAGGGGGGTGGGGGTGGGTTAGGTATAAAACACATGGACACTGCAAGGACTTCCATGAAAGAAGTTGGAATTTCAAAAAAGTGGATCTGGGGTGAATAATTAACGGGGGTAGAAAATATCAGGTTTTTGGATGGGGGAAGATAAGAGATGGTGGTGAACAGCTGTTTTAAAGACCTGGAGGGAGGAGTGGGATTGAAGAGAGTGAGGGAGTTTGTTCCAGAGGCGGGAGAAAAGAGGAAGGAGTGAAGTGAGCAGAGAGTTTTGATTTTGGCAGTTTCACCAGAAGAGGGTTGCAAGCAGATCTTGTGCGACCTGTCGGAATATTTGGGGGACACAGCACAGACAGGGCTGGGGGAGCAAGGCCGGAGAGGAGTCGGTAGAAGACAGAAAGACCACCTACCTGCCTGCGGTGAATGAGTGAAAGGCCCTCGTAGTTCGCTTCATCGTGGGAGATTCCAATGATTATTTAACTACAATGCAATTTAATTAATGAAATTTAACGCTGGTCAATTAATTTTAACTAGGAGTTGGATGTTTAATAAATGAATTGGCCAGCTATTGGGTGTTAACTGAGTTCACATCCCTGCAGGTACTGAGGTAAAAACAATAGTTGGATCCGTTTGATTTATACCATGATTACATCGACTTCTCATCATCATTGAGAGGGCTGCATTTTTCTTTTCCTCCATCGATTCCATTTTTGTCTTTTAACATAACCAGCGTGGCTCAGCATGCTCCGCGCGCCTCACCACACGTCGCTTCAGATGGTTCGGCATCTTTGACCATGTCTGCTTTCTCAGGGAGTGAGGGATGGCAGGAATGGTGGGTGAGTGTTAGTGGTGGTGATGGTGTATTGGTGGTTGTGGGTGGGGGAGTAGGAGGGGGAATGATGGAGGAGGAATGGGTTGCATGGTGTTGGGGGGGGTTGGAGGGGGGGGTTGGGGGAAGGTGGCGGTGGGCGGCCAAATATATTTTGTGCTCTGATTGAATATCTACTGTAAATCAGAAATCAGAACTCAACACATATAAATAACAAGCGTTACGCCTCGGTCCCCCGTCCGGTGACGTGATGTGAGTTGACAAAGTGGAAGACGCAAGGCGGCCATCTTGGATTTTTGGCGTGGCGACCCAATTTTCAAATGCATTCTTCCTTATGCGTAGATACACCCACACACCAGATTAGAAGTTAGTAGTTCGTTTATTTTTCAAGATATTTCGCTCACAATGTTCAGACATATATATGGTGTCGGCCATCTTGGATTTTGACGTGGCGACCCAATTTTCAAATGCATTCTTCCTTATGCGTAGATACACCCACACACCAGATTAGAAGTTAGTAGTTCGTTTATTTTTGAAGATATTTCGCTCACAATGTTCAGACATATATATGGTGTCGGCCATCTTGGATTTTGACGTGGCGACCCAATTTTCAATAGCGTTCTTCCTTATGCGTAGATACACCCATACACCAGATTAGAAGTTGGTACTTCGCTTATTTCTCAAGATATTCCGCTCACAAGGTTTGGACATACATGGCTTCAGACATACATGGCGGCGGCCATCTTGTATTTTGACGTGGGTTGCACCCACGCACCAAATTAGAATTCGGTCCTTCACTTACGCACGCATGCACGCACGTACGCATGCATGCACGCACGCATGGACGAACGGACGCACGCACGCACGGACGGGCGCACGGAGGGGAAAACCATAGTCCCCCTCTCGCTCCGCGGTGCGACGGGGGACAAAAAGGAACTGAGCACAAATTTAGATTTATTTAAAATTATTGAAATGTTGATTGAAATGTGAGTACGTCTATTAATTATATACCATTGAAACGTTAGCACGTCTATTAATTACATACCATTGAAACCGAGTACGTCTATTAATTACATGCCATTGAAACGTGAGTACGTCTATTAATTACATGCTATTGAAACGTGAGTACGTCTATTAATTACATACCATTGAACCCTGAGTACTTTGATTAAATACATATTATTGAATACGAGTTCAGTACGTCCATTAATTACATGCTATGGAAACCTACATACATATATTAATTACACTGTGTACGTCTATTAATTACATGCTATTGAAACATAATTGCATGGGTCTTCGGGGTCTTCTGTGTCTTTTCGGTCTTCATGGTATTTTGGGGTCTTCAGGGTCTTTTTGGTCTTCTGGGTCTTTAAGGTATTCTGGGTCTTTTCAGTATTTGTGGTATTTTGGGGCTTCTGGGGCCTTTGGGGTATTTTGGGTCTTCAGGGTATTTTTGATCTTTGAGGCATTTTGGGTGTTTGGGATATTTTGGGTCTTCATGGTCTTTAAGGGTCTTTGAGGTCTTCAGCGTGTTCTTGGCCCTCAGGGTCTTTTGGGACTTTGGTGTATTTCAGGGTCTTCAGGGTATTTTAGGTCTTCTGGATCTTTAAGGTCTTCTGTGTCTTTAAGGGTATTTGGGGTATTTTCAGTATTTGTGGTATTTTGGGTCTTCTGAGGGCTTTGGGGTCTTTTGGGCCTTCAGGGTCTTTTTGGTCTTTGGGGCATTTTGTGTATTTGGGATATTTTGGATCTTCAAGGTCTTTAAGGGTATTTTGGATCCTCTGGGCCTTTAAGGGTATTTGGGGTCTTTGGGGTCTTTAAGGGTCATCAGGGTCCTTTGGGTCTTCTGGATATTTAAGGGTCTTCGGGGTCTTTCACTATTTGTGGTATTTTGGGTCTGCCGGGTCTTTTGGGTCTTCATGGTGTTTTGGGTATTCAGGGTCTTTTTGGGTCGTAAGGGTCTTTTGGTTCCTCTGGATCTTTAAGGGTCTTTGGGATATTTTGGTTCTTCGGGATCTTTGTGGTGTTTTGGGTTTTCGGGGTATTTTGGGTCTCTGGGGTCTTTTGGGTATTCAGGGTGTTTTGGGTCTTCCGGTCTTTTAGGTCTTCGGTGTCGTTTTGGGTCTTTAAGGGTATTTTGGGTCTTTGCAGTCTTTAAGAGTATTTGGCGTCTTTATGGGGTATTGGTGGTTTTTTGGTGGATTTAAAGGGTGGTCAAATGTTTGAGGGGTCTCAGCAGTGTAAAGGGTCAAAAGGTATATTCCAACAGTATGTAATTATGAGTTCACAGACTGTTTTTTGGGTGTTTTTTTAGTTGAAGACAAATACGTTTTGGTCACAAATAAACAAACAAACATCCCCACATACGTTTGCTCTATTATAATAAGATATACCAGAGGCACTCACTCCGCCTCCATCAATATGCGGCCGGCGTACCTGTCCCGACCCCCACCTTGCACATCGGGTCCCGGCGGGCCAGGCAGGCTCCTCCACTCCAGCTGCCGTCCCGCGGCGGCCCGGGATGTTGTCGTCGACGCGACGCCAGGATTCAGCGCGGGACCCTCGGCTGTGCAGGGGGGGCTCCATTTCCAAGGGCCGTCCCCTCGATCTAAACACGAGTGTATTTCCGACGCGATCAAGCTGTAAAGAACGACATTCGCGGCTGCCGGCGGAAGTAGTGGGACAATAAAGGACACTTCTTCATCGAACCCCGCTCCCGGCGTTCCGTGCGCGTTTTTCTCACCGCGATGATGAACTTTCTGCGCTTCTTCGAGCGCCGGAAAGCTCCGTGCCAGGAATCTTCCTCCTCAAAAGGCGCCGAAGGTCACGAGGACTCGTTGGTGAGCCCCGCGGAGAGACCGAACGAGGCTCAGCGAGAGCTCGTCAAGGACTCGTGGCGCGCTCTGCAACAGGACATCGCCCGGGTCGGGGTCATCATATTCGTCAGGTATGGAGGCTTGAGGTATCGCTCCCTTGGGACCTTTAGCACGACCTACACTATCATCACCGCTCTTTTTATATCTCCTACCTGCATCACCAGAATCCCGTTTAAGACACGCTAAATGCTTTGCCGTCATTGTTCAAAAGCTGCTAATTGAGAGTCCTGGGTTTGGGTTTGGGGTTTGGTGTTGGGTTTGGTTTTGGGTCCCCTATTGAGCTCGTTCCATCATTATCACGTTTGTACGAGTGAATGCAATGGCTGCGCCTAATTGTCTCAGCTTGACAATAAACGCTTCAATCTAAGATGAGGCTTTTCAGTTTCGCGCAGCAGTTTTGACTTTCACATCGGTGAAGAAGAGTCTGGGAGGCAGTAAGGTGATGGTTAGAGGGTCTGCTCTCTGGGAGGTCGGTAGGGTAATGGTTAGAGGGTCTGCTCTCTGGGAGGTCGGTAGGGTAATGGTTAGAGGGTCTGCTATCTGGGAGGTCGGTAGGGTAATGGTTAGAGGGTCTGCTCTCTGGGAGGTCGGTAGGGTAATGGTTAGAGGGTCTGCTCTTTGGGAGGTCGGTGGGGTAATGGTTAGAGGGTCTGCTCTTTGGGAGGTCGGTGGGGTAATGGTTAGAGGGTCTGCTATCTGGGAGGTCGGTGGGGTAATGGTTAGAGGGTCTGCTATCTGGGAGGCCAGTCGGGTAATGGTTAGAGGGTCTGCTCTTTGGGAGGTCGGTGGGGTAATGGTTAGAGGGTCTGCTCTTTGGGAGGTCGGTAGGGTAATGGTTAGAGGGTCTGCTCTTTGGGAGGTCGGTGGGGTAATGGTTAGAGGGTCTGCTATCTGGGAGGTCGGTAGGGTAATGGTTAGAGGGTCTGCTCTCTGGGAGGTCGGTAGGGTAATGGTTAGAGGGTCTGCTCTCTGGGAGGTCGGTAGGGTAATGGTTAGAGGGTCTGCTCTCTGGGAGGTCGGTAGGGTAATGGTTAGAGGGTCTGCTCTCTGGGAGGTCGGTAGGGTAATGGTTTGAGGGTCTGCTCTCTGGGAGGTCGGTAGGGTAATGGTTAGAGGGTCTGCTCTCTGGGAGGTCGGTGGGGTAATGGTTAGAGGGTCTGCTCTCTGGGAGGTCGGTAGGGTAATGGTTAGAGGGTCTGCTCTTTGGGAGGTCGGTGGGGTAATGGTTAGAGGGTCTGCTCTCTGGGAGGTCGGTGGGGTAATGGTTAGAGGGTCTGCTCTGAGTCTGAGAGGTCGGTGGGGTAATGGTTAGCATCAGAGGATCTGCTGTCTGGGAGGTCGGTGGGGTCATGGTTCGACTTTGAGGGTCTGCGCTGAGCTTGCGAGGTCGGTGGTTTCAACTCCAGTTCAGTCATACCAGACTTTTCAGTGGTACCTGCTGTTTCCTTGCTTGACGCTCGCAGTTAGAAGGATAGAGCATGGACCAACAACCATAGCTTGGTAATAACAGGCTTTCATGGTCCAAATGACCTCCTCCTGTGTCAAAAGTCTATTGCAAGTGAACTCGTATTATTTTGAACCAAATGATGTACAGTATTGCAAAGGTTTACCGATTTGGGCTGATGGTCTTCCATGGTTGGTTATAGGTTCAAATCGCCAAATCCTCAAACGCACACGCCAGGTATTTATTACCTTCGCCACCAAAGGTGGATGTAGGTTATGTTTTCACCCCTGACTGTCTGTGTGTTTGTCCGTTTGTCTGTGAACAAAATATCTCAAAAAGCTGTGGACGGATTCGGACGATATTTGGCAGAGATGTAGCGTATGTGAGGACGAAATGATTCGATTTTGGTGAAGATCCGGATTCGGATCCGGCTACTAGAACTTTTTAAGTGATTCTTCACCATTGGGAGATCGGGCCAAAAACGATACGTAGCAGGATATCTCAAAATGTTATAGACGGATTTGGACGAAACCTGTTGGACCGGTTGTGTGTCTGACAAGGACGATTCGATTCGATTTTGGTGAAGATCCGGATCCGGATCCAGATAGTAGAATTTTTTAAGTGATTCTTCACCATTGAGTGATATGCCCAACCAGGTAGAGGTATGCTCTCTACTGAGTGCCGTTCTACTTACATATGTGCCTCACATGAAATATCACAGGTACTCCTATGTTATTATACATATACCGGAGATGCACTTGTATGTTTGGACATTTTGTGTTCGGACCTGAGCGAGATAAGACAAAACGTTTGATTTGATTTGATTTTAACTAGAAAGTACAAGAGAATGTTATGGGCCATTTTCGTCATTAAGAATGACCTGTAAACAAGGTAAGGGACCGATCACAATGAATGCACGAGCATCACGACCTTAATTCCTAACATCGTGTGTACTGCTCTTTTCAGTTGGATTTAGAACCACGACCTCTGGGATTATTATTTCATATGCAGCCCGTGACTGCTGGTTGCATCATTGCTGAGAGCGTGGCTGTGCGGCTGATGCAGTGCCCCTGTTTCCAGGAAGCTGGTGCTCATTTTGCCAACGTCGGAATGATGGCAGGCTTATCCAACCTACCTGGTGTTATTTATTGGCACGACAGGGGCTCAAACTCAAGACCCTAAGATCTTAAACCTTAACCGTTAAGCCAACACTCGGCTTACCTCTGGGATACCAATCCAGTGTCCTCGCTAATAAGCCACCGCTGTACCTGCGTACAAAGGACGTCTACAATGGACAAATCGGAATGGTCGATGGGCTCTTGACATGGGATTAGAGAAACAGGATGAAAGTACTCAGCTGGGAACATGATATCGGTCAAATTAGAGACATAGTACATGTGCCACATGTGGAGTAAGTTCAATCACGTTTCGCATTCACTTTCCCTCTCTACACACATAGAGCCTGTCATGCCAGAAGCCATGGGTACAACAATATACAGTTCATGGTCATTGTTTGCTGATACGAGAAGTCACAAAGATGCCTGGAGTATTCAGGGGAGCAGACAGACGTGGCGATAGAGTTCAAGCATATTCAGATGTAGTATTAAAGACCAATTGTGGTTACAAAGACCAAGGACAAATGTCATGGTTACAAAGTCCAGATGTGACGACATGCAGAAATTGTATTGAACATGAAGAGGAATGAAAAAAAAAGAAAGAACCGAGAAACTGGTGACTTCTTATTCACTAAAATTGTTATTCACTTAGAAGCATTAGGTGAAGGTTTCCAGAAGCAGAAAGGATACTAATGTAGTACAGATAAAACTAGAACGGCATTCAGCAGAGAGCATACCTCCACCTGGTGAACACTTTACGTTTTGTATCCCAGAGTAGACCAGAAAATCTCAATACAGAATCATATTTAATCAAAATCAATCACAGGAATCACCATAGATAGGTCCAGTCGTTCATACCCTGATCTACCCCTCGTTTTTGACCATATCACTCAATGGTGAAGAATCACTTTAAAGATTTACTAGCTGGATCCGGATCCTGATCTTCACCAAAATCGAATCGAATCGTCCTTGTCAGATACGCTACATCTCTGCAAAATTTCGTCCGAATCCGTCCACCACTTTTTGAGATATTTTGTTCACAAACGGACAAACGGACAGAGGTGAAAACATAACTTTCATCCACCTTTTTTTTTTTTCTTTTTTTTTTTGTATACAGAGTCGAGGCTCGTGAAAGAGCGAACATTTATCAAACAAACAAATCAAACAAACAAGCAAACAAAGTATATAAAAAGGGGAGGCGGAGGTAACGACATGGCGGAGGTAGGTAATGACATGATTTGGTGGCGGAGGTAATGACATGCAGTAAAAAACATGAATGTACGGAGCAATTGCGCCGGAATTCCGGGAGAATTGAATTTTCCGAATTTAGTGGAATAGAAATCGTTTTGGCAATAAGAAGCTAAATTTTGACTGTTTGAAAGGAAACATGGAATTCGATAAAAATGAGCAAAATCGAAAATCAGTGCGTGTGTGGATGTGCCACAAAATAGCTTGGTTGGCAGCCAATTCGCCCTCAAGCTTCCCATTTTAATACATAAGATGCATGCACATTCATGGAAAAGGTGAAGTGACGGAGGGTGGAAGGAAATGAACAACAACATATCAACTAGAGAGTTCATAGAAATAGAACACATGACCCCGTGCAGTCTTGACAAACAAGGAAATGGGCGGGGTCTGCGAGCGGCAAATTTGATTGGTTGTGGATTGGTTATGGTGATGTGAAATGCCTGTCATATTTTGTCAAAGTTCTGCTGAACGGAAGACTTTTGAAAGTGGCAAAAACGCAATTTGTGTTTTACAGTATTCAAGTATATAATTCAACGTAAATTACCCTTTAGAACCAATTATAATCACCCTTTAGAATTACCCTTTAGAATTACCCTTTAAACCGCTTTAGAATTACCCTTTAGAATTACCCTTCAGAATTACCTTGTAGAATTACACTTTAGATTTACCCTTTAGAATTACCCTTTAGAATTACCCTTTAGAATTACCCTTTAGAATTACCCTTTAGAATCACCCTTTAGAATTACCCTTTAGAATCACCCTTTAGAATCACCCTTTAGAATCACCCTTTAGAATTACCCTTTAGAATTACCCTTTAGAATCACCCTTTAGAATCACCCTTTAGAATTACCCTTTAGAATCACCCTTTAGAATTACCCTTTAGAATTGCCCTTTAGAATTACCCTTTAGAATTACCCTTTAGAATTACCCTTTAGAATTACCCTTTAGAATCACCCTTTAGAATCACCCTTTAGAATTACCCTTTAGAATTACCCTTTAGAATTACCCTTTAGAATTACCCTTTAGAATCACCCTTTGGAATCACCTTTTAGAATTACCCTTTAGAATCACCCTTTAGAATTACCCTCTAGAATTACCCTTTAGAATTACCCTGTTGAATTACCTTGCAGAATTACACTTTAGATTTACCCTTTAGAATTACAATTTCGAATTACCCTTTAGAATTACCCTTTAGAATCACCCTTTAGAATTACCCTTTAGAATTACCCTTTAGAATTACCCGTTTGAATCACCCTTTAGAATTACCTTGTAGAATTACCCTTCAGAATTACCCTTTCGAATTACCCTTTAGAATTCCCCTTTCGAATTACCCTGTTGAATTACCTTGCAAAATTACACTTTAGAATTACCCTTTGGAATTACCCTTTATAATTACCCTTTAGATTTACCTTTTAGAATTACCCTTTAGAATTACCTGATAGAATTACCCTTTAGAATTACCCTTTAGAATTACCCTTTAGAATTACCCTTCGGAATTACCCTTTAGAATTACCCTTTAGATTTACCCTTTAGAATTACCCTTTAGAATTTCCCTGTAGAATTACCCTTTAGAATTACCCTTTAGAATTACCCTTTAGAATTACCCTTTAGAATTACCCTTTAGAATTACCCTTTATAATTACCCTTTAGAATACCCCTTTAGAATTACCCTGTAGAATTACCTTGTAGAATTACACTTTAGATTTACCCTTTAGAATTACCCTTTAGAATTACCCTTTAGAATTACCCTTCGGAATTACCCTTTAGAATTACCCTTTAAATATTACCCTTTAAATAATTACCCTCAAATATTGTTTGGGAGGTTCTTCCCAACACTGTTGCAGAAGTTCCCACAAATGTGTTGCACTTGTAGGTTGCTTTGCTTTCACCCTTCTGTCCAGTTCATCCCAAACCAGCTCTATGAGGTTTAAGTCTGGAGACTGTGCTGGACATTCCATGATTTGAAGCCTACCGTCTTGTTCTTTTCCTCGAAGGTAGTTTTGACATAGCCTGGAGGTGTGTTTAGGGTCATTATCTTGCTGTAGGATGAACCACTGACCAACTAGGCATATACCAGAAGGTATTGCATGGCGCTGCAAAATGCTGTGGTGGCCCTTTTGGTTCAGGGTGCCAGTCACTCTGTGCAAGTCGCCGACTCTGGATCAAGCAAAAGAGCCCCAGACCATCACGCTTCCTCCTCCATGTTTGACAGTTGGTGTCACACACTGAGGAACCGTCCTTTCGCCTACTCGACGGCGTACAAAAACCCTGCGTGATGAACCAAATATTTCAAATTTTGATTCATCGGTCCACAAGACCTTCTTCCAGTCTTCAGTAGTCCACTGGCGGTGCTTCATGACTCAGGCAAGCCTCTTTTTCTTATTTTGCCATCTTAGCAATGGCTTTCTTACTGCCACTCGACCTGTCAAACCTGCAGCTCGAAGTCTTCTCTTCACAGTTGAAACTGGGACTTGCTTACTTCGTTCAACCAGTGTTAAGCTGTGCTTGAAGCTGTTGTCCTGTGAGCCGCCGATCACGCAAGCTGCTGACTCTCAGAGACTTGTCTTCTGATTCTGTTGTGGCTTTGGGTCTGCCAGACCTCTTCCTGTCAGAGTTTCCTCCAGTTTTCAACATACTACTTCCTGCAGTGCAATATTGTCCAAATTATGCTTCGGAGGGTGTAATAATAGTCTGTTCCAATACTGCTTTTATACAGACAGGGGGTTTGTAATCAAGTATTCAGCAGAGGTAGGGACACCTGTAGGAATTGTTTTACATCAACTTTCAAGGCTTAATTTACTTACATTGCTGCAGAACAACTGTAAGTTGTTAACCCATTATTTGTTCCCTGAAGAAGGCCTTTTTTACAATATAACTGTGCAATTTACATTATTTTCCCATTTTTGCTGACCTAAACTTTTTGTTTTAACCTCGAGCAGTTGACTGCTTACCTTTGTACCATTTCAGATTATTCACTGAACTTGAATTGCTTAAATTTCAATAAAAACTGGAAAAATTGAGGTGTTCTAAAACTTTTGACCAGTCGTGTATGTGTGTACGTGTACATGTGTGTATGTGTGTATGTGTGCGTGCATGGGTGTATGTGTGTTTATGTGCGTGTATGGGTGTGTGCATGTATGTGTGCATGTATGTGTGTGTGCATGCGTGTATGGGTATATGTGTGAAAGTGCTTGTGTGTGACCTTTAATGCCTTCAAAAAAAGCAGCAATTGTTTCTGGATTATGCTAAATCGGCAGATTAAACCTCCCCTCCCCTTCCCTTATACCTGGTGTTGGCCTCATCGTTAGGGCGGTGGGCTTGGGATCCGAAGGTCCTGAGTTCAAATCCTGTTCAGCTGTTGAATTAATACCAGGTGGGGTTGACTCAGCCTGTCATCCTTCTGAGGTCGGCGAAATGAGTACCAGGGTATTGGGTCATCCCTCAAGGAGGTTGGTGGCAGGATATGCACTCCGGCCACCGTAATAACACCTCATTCCATAGCACACACAGTGGTGTGTGTCGGGATGGTGCTGAGGAGTCGTTCAAGGACGCAGCAACGTGGTGATCCAGCGTACGCTCCCATATGCAGTCACGTGAAAAAGTGGGTGCACCCCATGTAAAGTTTTGACATTTTCAACATATTTCAACATGCAGCTATTTGATCTTCATTTCAACGGTGTTGATGGATGGAGGTGATATGGTGTAACAGATATCATGAAACATATACATTTTGTGGTCCATTGTATAATTTAGATAGACATCAATGCAGGTTTTGCATGTGGAAAAAGTAAGTACACCCTTGGCTCCAAATAGGTGGAATTGCCCCCTTTGGCAGAATCAACCTCAAGTAGGCGTTTCTTATAACTGTCTACCAGTCTCTGACATCGTAGCCTGGTGTTGGCTTAGCGGTTAGGGTGCCGGCTTGGGATCCTATGATCCTGGTTTCGAATCCCGATCAATCGCTGAATTAATGCCAGGGGGGTTGACTCAGCCTGTTCATCCTTCCGAGGTCGGCAAATTGAGGACCAGCTTGCTGGGATGAATGATCCTGGTGTGTACCCCAGCTTAGAATAGGTGCACCGTATCCCTGCGCATAGTAAGAGGCAACTAAGGGTTGGCGTCAGGAAGGGCATCCGGCCATAAAAACATTGTCTCAAACAGGGAACCACGATTGTCATGGGGCCCGCAAGGCTAACCCCCGCTCTCGCGGGGAAAATGGCCTTAAAACGATAGTTCATTCATTCATTCATTATTCAATGACCCTTTAGATTTACCCTTTAGAATTACCCTTTAGAATCACCCTTTAGAATTACCCTCGAGAATTACCCGTTTGAATCACCCTTTAGAATTACCTTGAAGAATTACACTTTAGATTTACCCTTTCGAATTACCTTGTAGAATTACCCTTTAGAATTCCCCTGTAGAATTACCTTGCAGAATTACACTTGAGAATTACCCTTTATAATTACCCTTTAGATTTACCCTTTAGAATTACCCTTCGGAATTACCCTTTAGAATTACCCTTTAGATTTACAATTTAGAATTACCCTTTAGAATTACCCTGTAGAATTACCCTTTAGAATTACCCTGTAGAATTACCCTTTCGAATTACACTTTTGAATTACACTTTAGAATTACCCTTTAGAATTACCCTTTCGAATTACCCTTTAGATTTACCCTTTAGAATTACCCTTTAGAATTACCCTTTAGAATACCCCTTTTGAATTACCCTGTAGAATTACCTTGTAGAATTACACTTTGGATTTACCCTTTAGAATTACCCTTTAGAATTACCCTTTAGAATTACCCTTCGGAATTACCCTTTAGAATTACCCTTTAGAATTACCCTTTAGAATACCCCTTTTGAATTACCCTGTAGAATTACCTTGTAGAATTACACTTTAGATTTGCCCTTTAGAATTACCCTTTCGAATTACCTTGTAGAATTACACTTTAGATTTACCCATTAGAATTACCCTTGAGAATTACCATTGAGAATTACCCTTTCGAATTACCCTTTCGAATTACCCTTTAGAATTACCCTTTAGAATTACCCTTTAGAATTACCCTTTAGAATTACCCTTTAGAATTACCCTTTAGAATCACCCTTTAGAATTACCCTTTAGAATTACCCTTTAGAATCAGCCTTTAGAATTAGCCTTTAGAATCACCCTTTAGAATTACCCTTCAGAATAACCCTTTACAATTACCCTTTACAATTACCCTTTGCAATTACCCTTTCGAATTACACTTTAGATTTGCCCTTTACAATTATCCTTTACAATTACCCTTTACAACTACCCTTTAGAATTACCCTTTAGAAATACTCTTTCGAATTACCCTTTAGAATTACCCTTTAAAATTTACCCTTTAGAATTTACCCTTTCGAATTACCCTTTAGAATTTACCCTTTAGAATTAACCTTTAGAATTACCCTTTAGAATTTACCCTTTAGAATTACCCTTTAGAATTTACCCTTTAGAATTAACCTTTAGAATTACCCTTTGGAATACCCTTTATAATTACCCTTTAGAATTACCATTTAGAATCATCCTTTAGATTTACCCTTTACAATTACCCTTTACAATTACCCTTTACAAATACCCTTTAGAATTACACTTTAGATTTACCCTTTACAATTACCCTTTACAATTACCTTTTACAATTACCCTTTACAATTACCCTTTAGAATTACACTTTAGATTTACCCTTTACAATTACCCTTTCGAATTACCTTGTAGAATTACACTTTAGATTTACCCATTAGAATTACCCATTAGAATTACCCATTAGAATTACCCTTTAGAATTACCCTTTCGAATTACCCTTTCGAATTACCCTTTAGAATTACCCTTTAGAATTACCCTTTAGAATTACCCTTTAGAATTACCCTTTAGAATTACCCTTTAGAATTACCCTTTAGAATTACCCTTTAGAATCGCCTTTTAGAATCACCCTTTAGAATTCCCCTTTAGAATTACCCTGTAGAATTACCTTGTAGAATTACCTTGTAGAATTACACTTTAGATTTACCCTTTAGAATTACCCGGTAGAATTACCCGGTAGAATTACCCTTTCGAATTACCCTTTAGAATTACCCTTTAGAATTACCCTTCGGAATTACCCTTTAGAATTACCCTTTAGATTTACAATTTAGAATTACCCTTTAGAATTACCCTGTAGAATTATCCTTTAGAATTACCCTTTCGAATTACACTTTTGAATTACCCTTTAGAATTACCCTTTAGAATTACCCTTTAGAATTACCCTTTAGAATTACCCTTTAGAATTACCCTTTAGAATCACCCTTTAGAATTCCCCTTTAGAATTACCCTGTAGAATTACCTTGTAGAATTACCTTGTAGAATTACACTTTAGATTTACCCTTTAGAATTACCCTTTAGAATTACCCGGTAGAATTACCCTTTCGAATTACCCTTTAGAATTACCCTTTAGAATTACCCTTCGGAATTACCCTTTAGAATTACCCTTTAGATTTACAATTTAGAATTACCCTTTAGAATTACCCTGTAGAATTACCCTTTAGAATTACCCTTTCGAATTACACTTTTGAATTACACTTTAGAATTACCCTTTAGAATTACCCTTTCGAATTACCCTTTAGAATTACCCTTTAGAATTACCCTTTAGAATTACCCTATAGATTTACCCTTTAGAATTACCCTTTAGAATTACCCTGTAGAATTACCCTTTAGAATTACCCTTTAGAATTCCCCTTTAGAATTTCCCTGTAGAATTACCTTGTAGAATTACCTTGTAGAATTACACTTTAGATTTACCCTTTAGAATTCCCCTGTCGATTTACCCTTTAGAATTACCCTTTAGAATTACCCTTTAGAATTACCCTTTCGAATTACCCTTTCGAATTACCATTTAGAATTACCCTTTAGAATTACCCTTTAGAATTACCCTTTAGAATTACCCTTTAGAATTACCCTTTAGAATTACCCTTTAGAATTACCCTTTCGAATTACCCTTTAGAATTACCCTTTAGAATCACCCGTTAGAATTACCCTCGAGAATTACTCTTTAGAATTACCCTTCAGAATTACCCGTTTGAATCACCCTTTAGAATTACCTTGAAGAATTACACTTTAGATTTACCCTTTAGAATTACAATTTCGAATTACCTTGTAGAATTACCCTTGAGAGTTACCCTTTAGAATTACCCTTTCGAATTACCCTGTAGAATTCCCCTTTAGAATTACCCTGTAGAATTACCTTGCAGAATTACACTTGAGAATTACCCTTCGGAATTACCCTTTATAATTACCCTTTAGATTTACCCTTTAGAATTACCCGGTAGAATTACCCTTTCGAATTACCCTTTAGAATTACCCTTTAGAATTACCCTTCGGAATTACCCTTTAGAATTACCCTTTAGATTTACAATTTAGAATTACCCTTTAGAATTACCCTGTAGAATTACCCTTTAGAATTACCCTTTCGAATTACACTTTTGAATTACACTTTAGAATTACCCTTTAGAATTACCCTTTCGAATTACCCTTTAGATTTACCCTTTAGAATTACCCTTTAGAATTACCCTTCAGAATACCCCTTTAGAATTACCCCTGTAGAATTACCTTGTAGAATTACACTTTAGATTTACCCTTTAGAATTACCCTTTAGAATTACCCTTTAGAATTACCCTTTAGAATTACCCTTTAGAACCGTTTAGAATTAAACAGTGGGTTAGAAAGGTTCTTCTACTTTATTTTTGGTGGACGGACATAGCCAAATATTGAAGTGGCTTCACTGCTTAAAAATACAAACACATCTTCTCATATGTTTGAAAAATACATCCTCGTACCATAGTTTCTGGCCATGGAGACAGCACCTGTCTTGAAATTGTTCACAGGAATACACACAATGTGGCAGCCATTCATCATCCATTCGTGCATGACCATCTCTCTGCAACTGAGTTACATTTGGCATGAGGACAAATTTGACACAAAGCATGTTCGCACAACTGAGAACTTCTACATTTTATGTACGGTCCATCCACCATATTCCTGTAATTAAACATAGATGCCAGAGCTGTATGCTCGTAAGTTGATGCCAATGACGATGGTAGAGTATATACGTTCCAGCAGTCTCGTACATATGCATAAACGAAAGCAATTGTACACGAGCAGGGAAGTGGCAGCACTGTAAGTAGTTGGTTGTGTTCAGCCCTACTATTGGCAGAGCATCAAGGCATTCACGATAAGTCATGAATGTTTCCGTGGCTCGAATTAATCTCGGACAGGTCGCCATGCGCAACAGTCTGGAAATTTCCACTCATTAGCCATTGGAATTAGAACACACACCAAAGAGGGCAATACAACAAAACTTCACCCACTCCACCACCAAGTGGCTCCTGTAAGTAGGATATACAGATAACGTGTAGAGTGGTAGTGTATGTTAGTTGGGCTACTTTGTTGCATTCTCTCCATCCTGATGCGAAAATATATAATTATTTTCTTTTAGACTAGACGGATTTATGGAAAAAAATCCATGTATAAGCTTCTAGGTACATTTTTGGGTAAAAGTTGGGAACCTCACTTTTTAACATAATTAGGGTATGCTGAATTCTATTAACCCGGTTGCCAAGCCGAATTTTGAGGTTTTGACCTTCTAATTAGCATAAACAAAATGGCAACCAAATTGCCATTTTTGGACAATTTCTTTGAACAAGCATTTATATATCATGTATATACAATATACATGCAGCTCTTTTACTTTAACTTTACAACTTTTACCCCAAAATGCACCTAGAAGCTTATACATGACCTTTTTTCATAAATCCGTCTGGTCTATATTATGGTTGGCGACATATTGAAAGAGACATTCAAACTGATATTGAAATTGGACACCATAAAATGAGAAATGGTTTTAACAAGACAATGTTTCATACAACCATTTATTCTTAAATTAAGTATACATGACCATGAAGCACATACATTCAGGAATGCCACACATGTTGTTTTGCCAAACTACATCAAATTCATACAAGGGGTCTGATCATCACTCTGTTGCTGGCAGGCACACAATGATGTACACCTCAACTCTGAATAGCGACATTTGCAGCGTCGAGTCTTGCATTGCTTTGGGCATGCACAACAAATCATGTCGAGGCAACTTTCTGGGATTGGACTCAGTGACATCAGAATAGGCTCTAGTCCTGAATCACCACGTTTCCATCCCATTTCCACAGGTGCAGGAAAGTCAGGTATGGCACAATGAGTATTTCTCCATACCATGGCTTGATAGTGTACTCGCATCAAATGGAAACGAAGTGCATCACTTGTCAGTGACATTGCTTCTGGTTTACCAGTCTTGGAGAACATATGTCATGCTGAATCAACAGAGGTTGTTCTGTGCACATTATATCTTCTGCAGACGAACGCTTCTGCACATTTGATTGTCTCCTCTGTGAGTTCACCAATGCCCAAGTTCTTCAGCAGTTTATTCAAAACTCAAAAAAAAAACCCTCAAAATTCGGCTTGGGAACCGGGTTAATCAAATTCAGCATACCCTAATTATGTTAAAAAGTGAGGTTCCCAACTTTTACCCAAAAATGCACCTAACATTCACATTTCTCAGAAATCCCTCTAGTCTATTTAATGTACATTTGGTTTGAAACATTGTTTCACAGTGGTACTAAATTACTCTGCGTTGTACTAAATCGAAATCACATTACTAAATTGTACTAAATCAAATTACTTTGAAAAGTGTTGTGATTTGTGACGCTCAACAGTTGGCTAGAAAATTCTGAGATGATGTGATCGAATTATCACATCATAAAGAGGGTATAATGGAGTCAGCAAACACTTAACATCTGCGATTAGTGAGGAGTTAAACGTGCTGGCTTGGACTGAATATTGAATATGAGGGCACACATTCAAATTTAAAGAAATAAACAGTTTACAAAAATTGATGTTGCCATGTAGAGTAAGTCAGCAGGAAAGGTGGTAGAACTTTAAAAGGTGAATACATTAACTGATCACTGTACAATTATCCTGGTGATGAGGAATATTGATAGAAGATAGAGGTGATCATATTGTCGTGCGAATCCCTCCGGTTAATACCAGGGACCGCGGATGGACCAAACGGATTTACTGGAGGCGACGATCAAACACGGACTTTGCTATAAACCCGCGAGAGGAAGAAGGGAAGAGGAAGATGCGGCAAAAGCACTTACCTTGAGCGAACCGACGGCAGCTCCGATCCTGCAGGGGAATTAACTCAAGCGAAAACCGAATTAGAATGTACAAAAAGAACAGGTTTATTCAACGGTCACGGAAGATCTGCGCATGCGCAAGATTGGAGGTCACGTCTCTTCAAAGCTGTCCATGCGCGCACGCTTTCGAAGTTAAGTAACTTTTCACAATTGTGTTTTTGTCGAAACTGTATCTTTTTTCGGTGTGTGTAACTATTGGTGTGTCTTTAATAGTATTCTTGGTGTTGGTTTTTCATACCTGTGTACAGAATCGTCGGTTAGTTCGTGTCGCGTATTCTGAGGCCTAGTGTAGTACTAGTAGGCTACGGTGTCTGACCTTGGCTTGAGGCTTTGTTTCTGTCTCAGCGGTTCTTCGATTGCGCTCGCAATTACTTTCGGTCTCTATTTTTCACGTTTCACGTTCGGTCTCTGTCTCTGTTTTCATCTCAACTCAAAAAAAAAAAAAAAAAAAAAAATTCCCTTCTCTGTTCTTATCCGTTGTTCGTTCTTATTTGTTCATTCGTTCTTCGACCACGTTGTTCGTGATCACGTGTTCACGTCGGTAAAAAATGTTTCAACTGTCCCCTGAAGAACTGTATTCTGTCATATACTATAACACCTTTTTCTTCTTCTTCTATAAAAGGATGCTTTCGACTTGCTCACCAAATCTATTCATTCCAAAAAAAAATTCCATCTCTTACAGTTACAGTGCCTCTTTCATACATTCCCTAAACTCTCCAGAACTCCACCCATCCTTCAGCATCCTCAAACGTATTTTTGACTCGAAGGTCTCAAGAAACTCATTTTGCAATAAATGTTCGTTTCCCATTAATCGTACATTTTTCAAAATCCAATCTCACCCCTCCCCTCCAAATCTTCCCCATCACCCCTTCCCTCAAAAACTTCCCCATCACCCCTTCCCTTCAAAACTTCCCCATCACCCCTCCCCTCCAAATCCACCCCCTTGCCCCTCCCCTCCAAATCTTCCCCATCACCCATCTCTTTCAAATATTCCCCCCTGCCCCTCCCCTCCAAATCTTCCCCATCACCCATCCCTTTCAAATCTTCCCCCTTGCCCCTCCCCTCCAAATCTTCCCCATCACCCCTTCCCTCCAAAACTTCCCCATCACCCCTCCCCTCCAAAACTTCCCCATCACCCCTCCCCTCTAAATCTACCCCCTTGCCCCTCCCCTCCAAATCTTCCCCATCACCCATCCCTTTCAGATCTCCCCCCTTGCCCCTTCCCGCCTAAACTCCCCCAACAACCCTCCCCTCCGAGACTCTCCCTCACTCCTCCCCTCCTATCTTTTCCTCTCACCCCTCCTCCTCAAAGTGTCCTCCCGGCTTCTTTCCCCTTCCAACTTTCACCTTCATCTCCCTCAACCTTCTGCCTCACTCTTCCCCTCCTCAAATAACACCTCACTGCGCCTCACCCAATCACCATCAAACCTTTTGTCCGCCCCATTCTTCCCTTTCTCCAAGCTATTCTGAAATCTCTGACACACCTTCAACAGCTCTCCCGACCTCTTCCTCCTCTTCCACATCTTACCCTAGCGCTCTCCCCCGCCCTGTTCTGTATCCGATGCTCCCCCTTCCTCTTCTTTAACAGTATGGACCTCAAACATCTGGGGCCTTCGCTCAAACTTGACTGATCTCTCCATACAGGTTGCTTCTGAAAAACCAGACGTGATCTGCTTAATATAAACTTTCCTCCTTCATGATGTCTCTGATTCCTTGGTATCTCTCCCAGGTTACTCCCTCCTCCGGTATGATAGACCTGAGCCTCGTCCTGGAGGGGGGGTTGCTATCTTTATAAAAAACTCTCTTCCTCACTCGCCCTGCACTGCCCTCTCTCCACCTCACCCCCAGGAATACCTTTGGCTACAGCTTCCCCTTCGCTCCCACATTTTGTTCATATGTGTGTTGTACCGTCCACCAAACAGTGATGACTCCATCTACATCTCGCTGTCTGATAATATGGACCAACTTCTATCTACCCATCCCAACTCTCTCTTCCTCATATGTGGTGATTTCAATTGTCACCATGCCAGTTGGCTGGGTGTGCGTACCTCTCTCACCAGCCATGGCTCTTCAGCAAAGGACTTATGTGACTCACTGGGACTGACACAATCTGTCAATTTCCAGACCCGGATCTCAGTCAACGGAGCATCTTCCCCGCTGGACTTGGTTATGACTAACTTCCCTGAAAATGTCTGCTGCTCTTCTTCTGCTCCAATCGGCTCATCTGATCATGTGCTTGTTAAAGTGGACATCTCTCTGACCATTCTCAGAGAGCCTCCTCAGCGTCGACGAGTCTGGCATTTCACTCAGGCCAACTGGCACGGTCTTCAAGCGTACCCAGTCGTACCCAGCTGCTCCTGGACTCTGTGTCCTTTCCTCCTGACAAGGTGGAAAAGTTTCTGTCAACCCTCGACTCTGATTCTGCAACTGGACCTGATGGCATCAGCACACGGGTCCTAAAATCCTGTTCTTCCGCTCTTTCACTCCCTCTCTCTGTTCTCTTCACCCTTTCTTTTGCTCAAGGTCATCTGCCATCTGCTTGGAAATCTGCCAACATCACCGCTTTGCACAAAAACTGTGCAAAAACAGATCCCAGCAACTACAGACCAATCAGCCTTCTCCCAATTATCAGCAAAGTCATGGAATCCATCATTGCTTCAGATTTGAAATCTTTCCTCTTCTCCAATGGCTTGATCTCTGATCATCAATTTGGTTTCAGACCTGGTCACTCTAATCTGGACATGCTGCTTCTGCTTTCTCAACAATGGATGGAGGTCCTCAATGCCAAACAGGAAATTACAGCTGTCTCCCTTGACATATCACGTGCCTTCGATACGGTCTGGCACCCCACTCTGCTCACCAAACTCTCCTATTTTGGTATCCATGGAAATCTCCACGCATGGCTGGCGGACTTCCTCTCTAGTCGTGGTCAACGTGTGGCCCTGAATGGGTTTCTCTCATCTCCTCTTCCTGTTCAGGCTGGAGTTCCCCAAGGCAGTGTTCTGGGCCCTGTGCTTTTTCTGGTCTTCATCAATGATCTCTCTGACTCTCTTGAAAATCCTCTCTATCTCTTTGCTGATGACTCTACTCTCTGTCGCGCCATTCTTCCTCCCTCAGATCGGCAGTCTGCAGCCTCCTCACTCTCTGCAGACCTGGACAAAATCACAGACTGGGCAAACAAGTGGAACATGTCTTTCAATCCTGACAAATCTCACACTCTTACGATGTCTCTCCGAAAAGACCGACTGGACAACCCTCCCATCCACTTTCTGAATAATCCTCTCCAAGAAGTTCTGTCACTCAAGCTTTTGGGTCTCACTATCTGCCATGATCTTTCCTGGGAAAACCACATTTCAAATCTGGCCTCCAAAGCCAGTCGCCGACTGGGCATCCTCCGTCGTGCGAAGTCCTTCCTTGGCACACCTGAGTTCCTCACCACATACAAGGCTTTCATCCACAGCTCAATGGAATACTGCTCTCCCCTCTGGGCTGGTGCTCCTGCCTCACACCTAGCTCGTCTTCACGCTGTTGAAACCAAAGCATTCAGAATCATTGGAATCTCCCGCAATGAAGCTAACTCCAAGGGCCTCTCACTCACTCACCGCAGGCAGGTTGGTGGTCTTTCCGTCTTCTACCGACTCCTCTCTGGCCTTGCCCCCCCCCCCAGCTCTCTCTGGGCTCTGTCCCGCAAATATTCCTACAGGTCACACAAGATCTGCCTGCAACCCTCTTATGGTTAAACTGCCCAAATCAAGACTCTCTGCTCACCTTCACTCCTTCATTCCTCTTTTCTCCCGCCTCTGGAACAAACTCCCTCACTCTCTTCAATCCCACTCCACCCTCCAGGTCTTTAAAACAGCTGTTGACCACCATCTCTTATCTTCCCCCATCCAAAACCTTGATCTTTTCTACCCCCGCTAATTTCACCCCAATTCCACTTTTTTGAAATACCAACTTCTGTCCTGGAAGTCCTTGGTGTCCTTGTGTTTTATACTTCTCCCACGCCCCCCCCCCTTCCCACACCTTCTCCGCCCAAGCCCTCTCCCTCCCACACATCTCCCTGCTCTCAAATGTTGTGTGCTCTCAAGTGTTTGTGTGCTTCCCCTTCTCTCCCCATCTTGTCTTCCGCTCCCTCTTTTTATATATTTTGTTTGTCTGGTTGATTTGTTTGTGAAGTAAATGTCAGCTCTTTCACGAGCCTCGATTCAGTATACAAAAAAAAACCAAAAAAAAAACGGAACCCGAAACAATGAAACACGACGATGAATAAATGCGGTTCTAAATTGGGATCCCACACACCTCACTTCAGAAACGAGACAGGGGCAAATGAATTACGAAAATAAATGTTTCGTCGTGTAATGGAAATGTGGTGCGTCCTTATCTGGTCATCGTCTTGCCCACACGCGGCTCCAAGCTCCGGCGGGAAGAAACCCTTCGTCCACTTCGCCCACGCGCTCCGCCAGGCCTGAGCCAATGCCCCACTCGCCCCAGCCTCGTCCGCTCCATAGCACGCCTCACTCCAAACCCCTCGTCGGTTGCACACGAGGTCCGTTCGCTCACAGCACCAAAAGCACCGAGGGTCGTTCTCCAACACGAGGTCCACTGCGAAGAGAGGGTGCTATGAGAGAGAGAACAGCGCCAAGAGGAGCAGAAGCCAAGAGAGAGGAATGCGACTGCACAATCAAAACTCAGGGCCAAGAGAGCGAATGTCGTGCAGCGTCCCCTTTTATCACTTGGCTTGTGACGTCAGTCTTGGCGCGCTCCCCAATCAGCGTCTCGTAGCTTCCCGCCGTTCTCTAGTCTTCTCTCCGTTCTCTCCACGTCACCGCCGCTGATTCGCGCCAGGTTCGCGCCTTCAGCGCTGATTGGCTGGAGGTTCGCGCCTTCCGTGCCAACCAATCACACATTCCTTGGGCATGGTTACAGGTCGTGTCACGCGATGTTGCCAGGCTAGCTGGTTGTGTAGCTGGCGGCGGCCATCCGGCAGTGCCCCGATCTGACTTCCTGCCTGTCTTCTTCCGAAGTCATTGTAAGGGAAGAGAACTAATTAATGTGTGCACTAAAGGGCCTATCTAAGTGTTTATATGTGCATGCATTGCCAGAAGGGACAAAGGGGGGACGACGGTTTGGCGACAGGGGGGACGACGAACAAAGGAATCTTATCCATAATCCCTGGACTATTTAGCACGCCCTGCTCCCTCGTAGCGGGGACATCAATACAGCTTATCCCGACAAACCGGACTACACATATAACTTATTACAGGGTAGATTCCCTATCGTGACAGTCAAAGCATGTTACCTATACAGATCTACCTGGCTCTAGATATTCCTTTACCCAAATTCATAACAATATTCATGAGGATTCGAAGCTTTATAAAGGGAGTGCGAGATTGGAATTACGAATAAGGTCCTGTTTTTTATGTATTTATTTGAGAAGAGGGTCATTTTAGTGGACATATGCCATCCTGATTAAATATACATAAATAACAGACTTTTAAACCTTTGCCCTCACCACTGACCTTATCTTCCCATTACATGACATATACAACAACAACCGTTACATTCCTGGCAAGGCCATGGCATCTCAATTACCTGTAGTGTGTGGCCTCAACTTGACAGCGGGGAGGTCCTAAACTGTGGGCAGGGTGGTGTAGCAGTGTGTGTGTGCCCACAGCGCAAGCAGAGTCCCCAAATCCAGGAATTCCTTGGGCCCCTCTCTTCGCTTTCCACCCCCAAGCACCACAGCAGCTCCCTTTGCTGTATACCCCACCGAAGAGGTCACCCGTTTGCGTTTGGCAGCCTTCCGTGGTTGCCAAGAGAACTCTATCCCATGGCCGACCTATCTGACACTCTTCCCAGTGGGTCATCCATACCAATTCCCAAACTCACCTGTATACCCCCAAAAGCAAAGCATAGCATGTCATGACAATGGGGAAAGGTAAATTTAACACAAATTACAACTGGGGAGCCCGTTGAATAACAGCAGCACCTGCTGCAGCCAATCTTCTCATGTACCCCATGTTTAAAAAAACCAGGCCTCTCTTCCCAAACTATGAACCCATTAATCACAGCGGACCTTCTGTGGAAGGCCATGTGGGCCTCTCCAGGCCTTCCCAAACACTCCATAACTTTCCACAGATGGTCCCATGGTTGTCCGGTGGGCTTTACTCGTACCCAGTCCGTGTGGATCATCCTGCGTCCATAGCCCACCCAGCATGGCAGGTCTCTACATGTTGGCTGTCCCAGAGCCGCAGAGACCTCCCTCTCCCCCACCCATAGTGGTCCTCATGGTGCACCATACCATGTGACCAGGAGAAACCAGCTCGGTCCCCCAGAGGTCTTAACCCCCTCCAGGGTCAGGCGACCCCATCGACCTAAGACACTCGCACGGACGGCGCCCCAATGGAAAGGGAGCACCACACCCCACCAGACTCCCTGTGGGGCCCGGATCGTGCCACACTCGTGGTCGGATCCCACGCCCAAATTCTGCCAGTGAGGCTCCACAGCTACCTGGTGAAACCCAATTTCCCAGGAGGGCAATTTCACATGTGGCTGATCCTATTAACCCACCCTGGTCTGAATTCTCCAACCTGGGGACCAACTCCAAACAAGGTTTCTCAAGGTTAAATTAAATTTAAAGTTCCGTCCTCGCATTTCCAAATATGGCTGCACGCTATGACCTGATTGTTCCTATTAGGCTTTTCTGCCCCTCCCTGCAGCCGCTGCTGGCCTTGGGTCTCTTGCTCTCCGAACTTTTCTCCATTGTCATGAGCTGCCACCTGCGCATGACTCACAGCTCCTATCTCTGCATTGGCAAAGATAAACCGGACTCAAACCGACACCAGCCCACATTGGCCTGTCCCTTTCTCAATGCCCTACTGCTATGCTTTTTTCTTCTTACCCACTGTCCCGCAGTCACAAGCACACACTCTGTGCATAGAGAGTCGACGACTCCAGACACTGAGTCGACAGGGTCTAACCAAGCGCCCGAGAGAATCGTCCTGCACACCACAGATGTCGCTTCACAGTCCATAACCTATCCCCCTCTAACTGGCTTGTCACATGGACAGTGTCTTTCCACCAGAGCAGGGCGACATCCACACCGGTGCAATGTTCCTCCAGTTCATTATTAATCACCAAACATGTCTCTGTGGAATTTGTCTGAACCCCCCTAAACCAACTTACCATTCTACCTTTAATCTGTGCCCCTAACTGTGCACCTAAAACATCATTATTTATGTTCATTTCCGTTTTTATTTCCATCCATTTCTCTCGTTTCAATTATTCGTTCTCTCATTTGCTCCATTCTTTTTTTAACATGGCCTGTGTGGACATTGCATCCATTTCCTGGCGAGAACACGAAGGAGTGGGGGGTGGGGAGGTGGGAGGCGTGGGTTATATATTGTTGCGGATCCCGGGTTCATCGACGTACTAAGGTGGGTTTATGACCCCGTCCCCCCTCAAACTCCGGTTCCACAGGCCGTTGACCCAAGCGACTAAACTCGTGATCGACGGGTTGCTAAGCAACTCCGATCGCCAACCTCCTAGCCACGCGCTGTAGAGTTTGCTGGTCAATTAATCCCAAATACCTTCAAGACACGCGGCCGAAAAAACCGGGGATCGAACCCTCGCTTCCCCCACTTTATTGCGTGCCGAGCGGATTTGCACGGTGTGTAAAGCGGCGTTATCTGACCTGATTTACGGACCTGATTCAAGCCAAATTCGGTCTCGGATGATGCTAGGCCAATGGTGAAAAGACGTACCCGAACAGGTTTGAAAGCAACAACAAAATGTACAGCCTTTTATTTAGAAGGCAAAGAGAAAAAGAGACGAAGATGCAACCTTATTCATTCCTTACCTACAATAAACCCCACAGGTGCCTTCACACACTCACACACATGGAATGACACACTGGTTATTCTCGTACCGATGTACGTGCTGGGATTGACTCGAGGGTGGCTGCTGCTGTGCGCAGCGCGCAGCTCGATCCGGACGTGCAGCCTTGATGAGGTAAGGTCCGAAGAATGAACCGCCGCCTCGAAGACAGTATGGATGAACTTCCACGCAGTTCAGACGAGCTTCAACGCAGGCAGACGAGCTTCAATATGAGTCATGGGAGGGGCCAACGCTTGCAGGTCAGCCGGATCAGAGCAAGGGATCGGCGAAGAGCGATGGTTCAACACTCGCAGGTCGGATCAGATAGACAAAGGGCGTCCGCGAAGTCAAAGCTGATGAGGGGCGTCGGCGAAGCACAAAGCAAGAGTGTCGTCTGGTGTAGCAAAATGCAAAGAGGGTCGGCTAAGCACAAAGCAAGAGAGTGTCATCGGCGAAGCAAAATGCAAGAGGGTCGGCGAAGCACAAAGCAAGAGGGTGAAAATGCGATGGGCGGGGGTTTTTATCAAACCCGAAAAGCTTCCAGAATGTTTCACAGCCTCCCATTGGCTGAGGTTGGTCACGTGCTGGCCTTCAATCCCTCCTCCCCCTATGAAGGCTTCAGTCCTCCTTCCCTCTTTCATTCGGGGAGGTTTCACAACCCATTGGTCGCTTGCTGGTGAGGTGTCCCCGACCCCTCATTGGTCACGTGGGCCTGTGATTTTGGCCACACCTTCCTGCACATTAAAAATTTCTTCCCTCAACCTCACGAGGGTTTGAAATCCTGCCTAATTCAACGCATATTGGTCTCGATTATTACGCAATGGAAAGGGGCTAATCTTTACATTCATTAAGAAATAACTAACTACTGCAGGCTACATGTTGTCGTGCAATTAACTATCGGGGGTTTGCATTTATGGCAAAACCGCAACAATATATACAGATGGGACCGTCATTTTTTTCCACGCCATCCCTACATAGAGAGTACTACCGTACTCTCTGATATATGCCCATATTATTACATGCCTATAATCCTCCCCGCTATGTCCCAACCCTGGCTCACCTCCCTCATCCTCGCTACTCCCATGCACCGCCATTTCAAGCACACAAGATCCTTAGTTCTGATTTTAATGGGGTTGATTCCCTTTTTATAAATACCAGAGCAGAGGTATAATAGAACATGATGTTGGGGTCGGCGGGGAAGTGGGTGTGGGAGGGGGGGGGGGGGACACGGATTCACAATAAATAATTATTTACAATGGCAATAAAGAAACTAAGGCGCCACACTCCAGACTCAAGCATGGACGGAAAGGGGAATGAAAACCGAGTGAGGCCTTATCTCCTGGTGGGCGTCGACACAGCTGGCGATGAAGCTGCCACGAACCCACAACAAAGCAGATGACAAACAGTGAGACGAGCAAATGATGAAGCTGGAATACGAGCAGGAGTGGAACCAGAGAGACAAGCAGACTGCCACAATGGAGGCGATCAAAAACCATCCCTCCAAGGAGAGCGAAAAAGCCGAAGAGACCGAAACTCCTCCAATCTTTCTCTCCAAGATGCCCCTCCCCCAACCACTCCTTCTCTGGATGGCACCCATCTCATAACTCCTCCCCTCTCTTTCCCAAGGCCTCACCGGCACCTTACTTAGGCAGTTAAGACCAAAAAATAGGGCGTATCGTTCATTTTTTCAGGAAAGCACCAAATTTGGCACAGAAGTAGTATGGACCTAAACAATTGTTTTCCTGAGGGGCGCCCAAAAATTCAGAACCCCTGGTGGCCGCCATATTGAATTTCAACATGACCGCCATTTTTTTCCATTTTCCTTGAATCTCATAGTATTTTAGGTAAAATTTCAATTCCAAGTGATACACATTGTTTTATTGGTTTCTGATAACAATGAAATGGTATTAATTAATCAAAGTTACACACAGTTGCAGTTTTAACTTAAAATATTGTGGGCACTTGAAAGGTGGAGGCTCTCACACAGATGCGTAGTACTACAAGCACTGTCCATCGCAGTCACACAGTGATGTGCAGGGCAGATTTGCCCTGGAGCATTTACAGTTGCCTTTACAGGCCGACTTACAATGGCAGCTTGTAAGCTCTGAACATGCCTCCTGTATCAGTGGTATTGTGGTCCAAATTGGTGTCCAAGAAGTCCCTGTTTTCATCCAGCCCCAATCAGCTGGTGATGGAAGTTCTGGGTAGGGCACAAGTGCCTGACTCCATACGTGTCCAGCCTGAAAACATGCACGTTTTAGGTGTTGTTCGAAGGCGTCTGCTGTTGGGGGAATGTGATCAATTGTTCTTGCCTTCTTCGTGAACAAGTGTCGGCGCATGTCATTCACTGTCTTTATCTCGGTAGTCCGGTCATAGAGGATGGCAACATATCTTTCTATGCTCTGTAGTTCCATAGTAATAGCGTCCACAGATGGCCTATAAGCGAGAGCATGAAAGGTCTGCGTGATGCTGGGGTATGCCTCCCAAGCCTTCCAGGCTGTCTTTTTCCCAATTTGGGCAAAAAATGACACTGTGTCGCAGCCAGTGAAGGCATGAAATAATGGCAAAGACTCGGGCTTCCTGCGGCCAAGGCCGGTGGCAATTTTATGGATGGCAAGGTAGCGGTAGCTTTTACCAGTGCCAATGGCAATCCAGAGTTCCTCCACACCATGTGACTGGTAGGTAAAGTAGTGTGCTATTGCCAAGACCACAATATCAGAATCTACAGTTCGAATCAATACCCGTTTTCTCCCCTTTTTCACGGCGCCCCTCAGGATTTAATTTTAATTTCAAAATTTCTAAATTTTTGAGCGCCCCTCAGGAAAACAATTGTATAGGTCCATACTACATCTGTGCCAAATTTGGTGCTTTCCTGAAAAAATGAACGATGCTTCCTCTTAACTGCCTAACTACCTCACCTGGAGATTACAGAGGTTTCACATACAAGTCCTTCACCTTAAACCCTAGCCATTTATTGGACAACGCATCACCCTTTGTATGATGCACAATTACGCAGGACAATTCTTAAGCTAACATCTTCCTACTTAATACATCAAAATGGCTAAACTACCCGAAACACGGAGGAGCATATTGAACTATATTTTACAATACAGACCTAAATGTTCTAAAGGGATTCCTACCGCCCACCCCTACAAATGTAGCAATACCATAGCAGAGTACATACCCTATGGGCGATCTTGTTCAAAGTATGCAATACGTTCTTCTGACATATCCCTTTATTTGGGCTGTGTATGGGCAACAGATCCTGAAAGCCGGATTATGTATATGAGGCAAATACATGCGTACTGCTTATGTGCATATATGATCCATCGTGGTTATTCAGCCAAATTGCACCCCCAACGTCCTCCTCCCAGACCCCCAAAGGAAGGAAATGCCAAGATGGGCAAATTGTTTTTCCAAAGCTTGGTGAAATCAAACGAAACTTACACGTGCACAACTTCAGCAAGCCCTCATTAATCCCTGAAAGTTTAGCTTTCTTTCTTGGTCAAATCCTCTCAGAGGAGTAGATGAAATATACAACCTACTTTCACTCCATTATATATGGATTTATGTGCAAGAAGATATGAATTTTTCTTTCTCATTCATATGCAGCATGTGGCTGCTGGGTTTCATCATTGTTGGAAACACTGCTACAACATTGCCCCTTGTAGGCCAGAACCAAGGATTGGTTCTGGCCAGGTTGCTGGTGATGACTTTCCAACTCTTCACCGAAAGACACAGATATTTTAGGTACGAGGACATCATCTAATGTGAGCAAATTGTTACCCAGCGAGGGACAGACAGCTTTGTGATACAATATCCTGCGTGCGAAGCACCAAATAATCCATCAGTTTATGGCCAGGTTGGGAGTTGAACCCAAACTATACAGCTCTACTCGAAGGTATGTATGCTACCTTCCACTATCCTGTGAAATCCTCATTATAAGCGTTACGATCCATGTGAGTGTGAAGCTTAATTATATGTTTAACTGACAAGATGACTTCCTTATGGTGATGGTGATGTTGGCCATATGTTTAACCCAGCAGGATTTCAATTAGAGAGCAGGTGGAACATCTGCTGCTAAATCCAAGGTTGTGTGTTTTTATCTTGTCTGTATAATAAGCATTCTCTCATACTTTGCCTTCCAACGTGTGGCATTAGAATTTGCAATTTGTACTTTTCTGGTGGGATATTTAAAGTACAATTGCCTCAATTTACTGAAGTTTAAATTTAACAAGAAATACTCCATCATTGCACAGATTAGTGTAATTGTGTTGCAGATCTTTTGGGGACTGGCAGGATGGCCCAGAGGTCTGCACACTCACCTCTAAGCTGTCGAGCCTGGGTTCAAATCTCAGTCCAGCTACAGGTGTGGATACATGACCTTAGGTTAGGGGTGGGGAGGAGGTGTAAAAATTTACATTGCACTGAAAAATATAATTTCTCCGAGCAGAGGGAGAAGAATATTTTTTATGGGTTTTATTTTTATCATAAATTCTAAAGACTATTCTATAATACTGTATAGACAAATAACGCTCTAATTCACTTGAAAATAAGTTCTCTAATGGAAAAAACTTTTAACTCAAAACTCAACAATAATTTTAATTATTGTCATCAAAAAAATCCAATTGAATGAAAAGCAGACATTGCATATTAATGAAACAAATGACATAATGATCAAAACAAATCAATGTCTATGACATATTGAACAAGGTTTGACATGGAAGTGACTTTCGATCAGAATTACTTTTGCCATCAGCTGAACATTTGCCTTCATCATCTCGACGATGTGAATCACTTATAACAAAGCTTGCTTCTCCAACACATTTGATGTCCATTGTATAACCTGGAGAATTCCCAAGGTCAAAAAGCATGTTCTTGAGTATTAAACACAAAGACTGAGTGCCAAATTCAAACAGAACTAGAACGGGCACTCGGTAGAGCGCATACCTTCGCCGCAGCTACTGTTCTGTACTTGGTAAAAATACGATTTTGACCTTTTCGTGACCTTGACCTTGACCTTTGACCCGATTGCTCCCAAAATCTAATCAAATGTGTCCCGTATAATAACCAATCATCCCACCAAATTTCATGCAATTCGGTTGAATACTTTTTGAGTTATGCGAATAACATACACACACACACACAGACATACAAATAAATACACAGCGATCAAAACATAACCTTCCGCTTTTGCGAAGGTAACTAGAACGGCACTCAGTAGAGAGCATACCTCCACCACCTCCGCCTGGTTGGCCATATCACTCAATGGTGAAGAATCACTTAAAAAATTATACTAGCTGGATCCAGATCCAGATCTTCACCAAAATTGATGATTCTTCCTTGTCACACACACAATCTGTCCAACAAGTTTCGTCCAAATCCATCCATAACTTTTTGATATATCCTGCTATGTATCGTTTTTGGCCCTATCTCCCAATCCACCAATATCTCCAGAACGGCATAAAGATACCTTATGAGAAAATGGAGACCACCGGAGGTGCTAGCGAATGACGAGTGGAAAGTCCATTACCAAATTGTGGTGCCACAACCGTACCGGAAGGAGATGCTGAGTTTGGCACATGAGACACCTTTGGCCGGGCACCTTGGAGTGAACAGGACGTGTGAAAGAATTCTGGCACATTTTTTCTGGCCAGGATTGCGACGTGATGTGGCGGAGTTCTGTAAATCTTGTCCGCTGATGGGCAAACCTAATCAGAAAACCCCTCCTGCACCTTTAAAACCAATTCCAGCTTTTGAAGAACCATTCAGCCATGTCATTATTGATTGTGTGGGTCCTTTACCTAAAACTAAGGCTGGACATCAGTATATGCTGACCATTATGTGTGCTTCCACCAGGTTCCCAGAAGCAGTGCCTCTTAGGAAAATGACTGCAGCAGTTATTGCGAAGGCCTTGATTAAATTTTTCACCTGGTTGGCCTACCTAAGGTCATCCAGTCTGATCAGGGTTCCAACTTCATGTCAAAGCTTTTTCAGCAAGTGGTACACCTGTTGGGAGTGGAGCAAGTAAGATCAAGTACTTACCATCCCGAGAGCCAAGGGGCCTTGGAAAGGTTTCACCAGACATTAAAGAATATGATCAGAACGTACTGTTTTTTTTTTTTTTTTTTTTTTTTTTTTTTTGTATACAATATCGAGGCTCGTGAAAGAGCGAACATTAATCACATGAACACACAGAAGGACAAACCGACACATAAAACATATAACATAGGGAGCGGTAGACAAGATGGGGAGAGAGGGGGAAGGACACAAACACAACATTTGAGAGCAGGGACCGAGAGACATGGAGACATCGAGAGATCTGAGAGAGGGCGAGGGCTTTGGGGGGGGGGGCGTGGGAAGGGGGCAGTGGGAGAGGTATAAAACATATGGACACTGCCAGGACTTCCAGGAAAGAAGTTGGAATTTCAAACAAGGTGGATCTGGGGTGAATTAGCGGGGGTAGAAAAGATCAAGGTTTTGGATGGGGGAAGATAAGAGATCACAAGATCTCTTCTCCGTTTTGATCTCTTCTCCTTCTCCGTTTTGAATGTGACAAGGATTGGGATGAGGGAATACCCTTATTGTTGTTTGCTACGAGGGAATCTGTTCAGGAGTCTTTGGGATTCAGTCCTTTTGAACTTGTGTTTGGACACACAGTTCGAGGACCTTTGAAACTGGTGAAGGAACAATGTCTACAAGAGGAGTCGCAGTCAACTGTGTTAGAGTATGTGACAACTGTTAGGCACAGATTGGCTAAGGCCTGTGAATTAGCGAGAGGAAACTTGAAAGTAGCACAGGACAAAATGAAAGTGAGACATGACAAGACTTCTCAGATAAGAAATTCCAGTCCTGCGGACCGAGTGCTCGTGTTGCTTCCAGTTCCAGGTCAACCGCTGCAGGCTAGGTATTTTGGTCTCTATGCCATCGAAAGGAGGGTCAATTAAACAGATTATGTTGTGACAACTCCTGACCGACGGAAAAAGTGGCAGCTGTGTCACGTTAACTGACTGAAGAAATATTATGAAAGGAAGCCTGTAGAAAAAATGGCTCCTGTCACACCTGTCATACCTGTAGTCGGGGTGCAAGAGAATCCAGAGTTTGAGGCCAGTGTGAAGTTCGATAGCATTGATGACCAGACTTGCCCCAGATTGATGAATACTGAAGTGTTAAAGAACCAAGACCAGACATGAGGTCATTTGACGAGGGAACAACAAAGGACAATTATCCAACCTCATTTCTGAGTTTGCACATTTGTTCACAGATGTACCTGGTCGTACCAATCTGCTATGTCATGATATTGATGTGGGGGAGGCCACTCCCATGAAACAACACCCCTACCGGATGAACCCTGTTAAGATGAAATATCTCCAGCAGGAGGTTCATCCAGATTGAATTAACCTTGAGAATTCCTGTGTGTTGTTTGGAATTTTTGTTACTTACGGGATTTGATCAGCCATAGTTTTGATTTATAGATGTTGGGTGTGAGTATTACTTTTGGGTGTTAAATATACTTTTTGTATGGAAAGAAAGTTTTCACCATGTTCAAACTTTCTTCCTTGAAGGTTGGGAGTGTTACTGATTCGTCACTTCCGCCTTTGTTGTTATTATATACTTGTAGGATTTTTAGTTTCAGGTAATATTGTTGTTGAGATTTTTGTGTGAAATTAACATGACTTCAGTAAAAGGTGAAAATAAATGTTTGTGAAGGAAGAAGGAAGACGCGGCAAAGGAACCGGAAGAGGTGAGAGATGGGGATCGGCAGAGAGAGGAGTAGAGAGACAGCTGTGTCACGTCGAGGCTGCGAGCTGACTTTTTAAATATTGGTCGCGAATGAGTTGAGGCTTCCCATGAAAGGGATTGCCCGTGACATCGTTATATATTGCGAGTGCAATTAAACCTGCATCTCAGGTTTTATCATCAAGCGTGAGTCATTGTTGGAGGGAGTCAGCGCCTCCATTACAGGCTGATATGCCATTTTGTCCTCGAAGAGTCTCTCAGATTGGTGCAGCTTGTTTTGTCATTGGGATTCCCATATCGACCTCCCCGTGTGGATTGCTGTTGGTTTCCAATCGGCTCAATTCCCATATCGACCTCTCACCTCGTAACTCCTCATCCACAGCCGCGCCGATACCTGCCTGTTGTTTTGCCAATCTGCACGATTTCAACCTTCACCGTGTTGGGATTTGGGCACGGACTTTGGGGAATGTTACATTCCACTCACGTTTGGCGTATCGTGAGTTCATTGCTTTGAGAGCATTGGGGAATGATGGTATCATCATAGGTGTTGTTCATTTGATACTAGTGATCTTTTCGTTGTACTTTGTTTAAGAGTGTTATTACTGTGTATGTGAGAGTTATTAATACCATTACTTGTTTTGTTCTAAAATTGCATTGGTGTGGTTTTACCATGGTTTATTAGAACACTCAGAGTAAAAAATCTTTCTGCCGTGTTCCCACTCCAGACTCTGAGGTGCACCTTAACCGGGGTTTGGGGAGGTAATACGTAACAGGGTGTTAAAGAAGTGTTGCAGATCTTTTAATTTGCTAACGCTTACATCTTGATTAAGTTGATAAAGTACTCGTATTACATCATTCAAGTTAATAAAGTTAGTGTGATCCATTGTAAAAAATAATATTTTTACAAGTTTCAAAAATTTGAACATGATCAATAATTAATTGGCTTTTTATCAATGTGGTTTCAACCTCACTTAACCACGAGCTCACCCCTTCTGGCCCCTTCCCACTACTTTCAAGTTTTCTTCTGGTGGGGTTGCCATGGCAAAGACCCTATTTTGCACTGGCATAAAACGCATGCTTCTGCGGTTTGTGAATAGATTCATGGGAATTTCACAGTGGCAAGTATAAGTGACCACTGGCCCACAATTTTAGTGAGGACATCTAATCGCTCTCAAGAGACATCCAGTGTGGACACTGCCTGTTGATGAGCACAGTTAAGGTATCAATCTGCCTTGCAGATTTCCATGCTCCCCATGGCCTTAATGGCAAAGGATAGGGGTGGATGACATTTTTTTTCAAGTGATATCATAGGTGATACAAAGTAGAGGTGGTTGGTTAAAATCCAGCTTAAGACAGCAATGCTAGGATTTGGATTCTAAGCTTCAAGAAGCTGAGATTAGTTTCAGGAGAACTGCAATGCCACCATTGGATTGTCAGTAAAAACCCAGCAGCCTCATTAACGACATTCAGGGTGGGAGAATCTCCCTTCCCACCTGGTCTGGTCCACATCTGATGAGAGCGTACTTACTGTAGTTGACTCTTATTACTTACTAACGGGTACTCCTTCCTGCCCAGAAGGATAGTAAAAAATAAGAGCCAACCCTTCTCGGCCTAATCTGTGCACATTCTAAGAAACTGGGCAATGTGCACATTCTAAGAAACCAGTTTCCTGTCCTATCTATCTATGGTCCTTCGTCCCTGAGTAGTTCCCGGGCAAAGTGATGGGACCGGTCCACCACAATGGATAAATCGTCCGAATATTAAGACCTATGAGAAATGTGAAAAACTCCAAAGATGCAAAAATAATAATGGAAATATATCGCAGAAAACCAAAGTAGTACACCCTGAATATTTGGTGTTGGTCAGCCTAATGGTCTCGAAGTAGTTACCGGACAAACACACATCCAAATTCCACTCTGTTTTATGTATTGCATTACAGGTGGTCGTTCTGAATGAGCATAGGTCTAACCCTTCCAACTTAGAAAACATAACACCAGGAAAATCAGACAAAGGCGACAAGGCCATTTTCTACATATATCGTATTCCCGGTCCAATGCTTCTGCGCAGTCAATTAATACTTCACAGAGAAGGTACAACAGGCAAGTATAATTGATAGCAGATCAAACTATACATTCCTGCATCCTTTTGGGTCAAGCATAATCTAAACCTCCGATGGCCAATCTGGAGAAGTGATCAATCTTTCCTCGGTTGTTGCTTTCTGAATGAAATTAGGATTAGGCATTCTCCACCGTACGTGGACGATCTAAACTGGCTCCTTTACTCAAGGTGGACAATGTCTCACTCAGCCCAGCTTGAGTGCGACATGATTGCATGAGGGTCATGGCAGAACTCGGGCTTACTTTTTGGAATGACCCTGAATGCACTTTCTTTAATGCGGTTCCTGGCAAAACTCACAAATCAATAGTCAAGAGTGGACTATTCCTCAGTTTGTTCCCCAAAATTCAAAATCTAGAGCTTCCCTGATTCCAAGGCTTCATCCATCCACACTTCACATGGGTGACATCCTCAAGCATTTCCCAAGGTGACATAAATATAATCAACTCGCATTCTCTCCTATATCTGGGTGTTGGAAAGGGAGTGATTTTGTAAGCTTATTTTCACAAAAAACATGATGTGAAATGACACAAAACGCACATTGACAATTACGTATTCTTCTACGTGATATCCTGATGATCCCGACAATAAATCCCTGTGGTTCATTTTGCTTAACAGTCATCCTTCTCTTTTTAGTGCCTGCAGAATTTGCATAGTGGCCTCTTGTTTTTTGCAATTGAATGTGTTTGTTGCCATTTAAGCTGCATGGAATGGTTTCAGTTAGAAGGCTGCTCAGGATTTCAAGTGGAACTTTGTGTACGAAAGTCAGAATAACCTATGTACATTAATTATTTTTGAGGGAATATTGCTTGATGATGTTGGTAACTATTTTTTTGTGTATGAAGTCGAGGCTTGGGGAAGCACTGGAACACAGAATGGGCCAGAACATAATGTGATGGGGGGTGGGGTGGGCAAACACACCAACAGCAGGGTAGAGGGTTACAACAGATGGACGCTTGGAGGAAGAATGGGCATGAGAAACAATGAGGTCAAGTGAAGGGGGAGAAAGACACAGAGGATGAACAAAAAGAGTATATGGCGATGCATGATTGCCTGTCTGTCAAGGACCTCCGATCTTTGCCTCCTCGAAGAGCATCTAGGAGTGGACAATATTTTTTGGACAAACGAGGCTATGAACAATGATTGTCCTGTAATGGATGCTAAGCAGTTAAACAATGATGGCGTATACTTAAACTTCCACTCCGATGGGATAAGTGTGTGAGGAAAGCAACATATGATTTACATAATATACGATGGTGGCTCAAGATTAATGGTGTACTTCTATTGGATAATATGTAAAAAAATAAAAGTTTGAGTAGTATTGTCTGGGTGTGAATCTGGATATGACCAGAAACTGTCAGACTGATGCTTCGTAGGCAGGACGTTGCATCACAAAATGCACCGTGCCTGGGATGGAAGATAACCTGGCCATGTCCAGTCGATGAGCATTCATTGGTGGATGTTAATTGGATATCTTTTGCAAAGAGTAGATGAGGTGTAGCCAGCACCGCGAACAAATTCCAAATTCCTGCCACCTTCAATCAAACGTAGACCTGGCCATCTTGTTCTTGAAAGACGGGCAAAAACATTCCCTGGCCAACCCCAGGAGAAGTTAGGAACAATTGGGTTTGTAACATTGCTGAATTGAACCCACAACTTCTTAGATGCCAGTCCAGTTGCCTCACCACTTGCCAACCACCTTTGGGGCACAAAGGTGACTTAAAGAAAAACTCTTGGTAAAACTATTGTGCTCTATTGTATTCTTCAATTTGAATTATGTTGAAGCTTTCAGTTGAGTCACCATTCAGGTTCATGTTCAACATTTTAAAATCAAGTCAATGTCATTGTCTGAAGGACTTACATTTGCCATTATTGCTTGTAAATGTATTCTTAAGGAAACAAGGTCCTTTGATCACTTGCGGTTACAATTTACTCATGTGTTCTTGCCCTCAGACTGTTCGAAACGCATCCTGAGTGTAAAGATATCTTCTTTCAGTTCCGAGACATGGATGACCTGCATAAACTGAAGAGAAGTAGGCAATTAAAGGCACATGGTCTAAGGTGAATTCACACTTAACGCATGAGATAAAGAAACAAGCAAACACTACAATTGGTTGGCGGCCTAGTGATGCCAGACACTGATTATAATTACACAGAAGGTTCGTAATTAATTACCATTTAGAAATGTCAAAGATGCAAAGACTACCCGTTGCCTCTATGCCACCACTGTTTTAATCTCTGAATTCTAGATATTAATCTGTGATTGATATTCTCACCTTGATCTGTTTCGGTCAGCCACATTTCACCTGTCTCTGCTCCGCTCTATCAAAAGGGAAGCCTTTAATATTATTTGCTTTCCCAAATATAACGGGGGACTGCTTACTTCATATATCTCTGTCCCCTCTTCTCTCTCTCTCTCCTCTCCCACTCCCTCCTCCGACTCTTCTGTCCCCTGTTTCTGCTCTATGTATGGCCACACTGAGCAGCGGAGTGTGTGGCAAAAAGAACAAGAAAGAGCAATCAGAGATTGTAGACTCTCGCCAGGACATGTTTTAGTGGTTTTTAAGGCTTTTGTGTTAAAACAAATATGGCGGCCGAACCACGCGACTGATGACATAATCATCATGTTTTTTTCCTCCACCAATTTATCCCTCGATGATGCTCACGAAATTTCATCTTAATCGGATGAAATTTTGTACTTGTTGAATTATGACGTCATAAAGGAGGCACCTATGGCATCATCATTAACATATTTTATTCCCCATGGAGACTTCTTTACAATGAGCCATGTCTCAATTTTTTCTTTGCAGCACTTTCGGAGATATCGACGTGCAAAATTTTTCGGTTTTTCCAAGATGGCGGCCGAACAACGTGACTGATGACGTCATAATTATTTTATTTTTTTTCTCCACCAGTTTATGCCGACATCGCGCTCAAGAAATTCCATCTTGATTGGATGAAGTTTTGTACTTGTCGAATTATCAAATTATGACATCATAATGGAGGCCTTGGGCCGAGAGAGTTAAAAAATGGGCACAGTCTATTCCAGGGCAAGACAAATATGTGTGTAAAGTTTGGCGATTCAACGTGCAACGGTGTAGACGTAGTACTGCGAACAAACAGACAGATGAAAAATCGGTCAGAGACCGAGGACTTGCCGGAATGTACTTTTTTATCGGCCATTTTGGACAAATATGGTGGCCGAACCACGTGACCGATGATGTCATCAGTATTTGTTTTCTAAACTAATTTATTCCTTGATGATGGTCAATAAATTTAATCTTGATCGGATGAAGTTTTGTACTTGTCGAATTATGACTTCATAATGGAGGCACCAATGACATCATCATTAACATATTTTATTCCCCATGGAGAGTTCTTTACAATGAGCCATGTCTCAATTTTTTCTATTCAGCACTTTCGGAGATATAGAGGTGCAAAGTTTTTCAGTTTTTCCAAGATGGCGGACGAACCACATGACCGATGACGTCATCATTTTTTTTTCTCTCCACCAGTTTATGCCGTCATGTCGCTCAAGAAATTGCATCTTGATTGGATGAAGTTTTGTACTTGTCGAATTATCGAATTATGACGTCATAATGGAGGCATTGGGCCGAGAGAGTTAAAAATTGGGCCCAGTCTTTTCCAGGGCAAGACAAATATGTGTGTAAAGTTTGGCAATTCTACGTGCAACGGTGTAGATGTAGTACTGCGAACAAACAGACAGACAGACAAATGAAAAATCGGTCAGAGACCGAGGACTTGCCGGAATGTACTCTTTTATCGGCCATTTAAGACAAATATGGCGTCCGAACCACGTGATAGATGACGTCATCATTAACATATATTATTCCCCATGGAGAGTTCTTCACAAAGAGCCATGTCTCAACTTTTTCTATTCAGCACTTTTGGAGATATGGAGGTGCTACGTTTTTCGGTTTTTCCAAGATGGCAGCCGAACCACGTGACCTATGATGTCATCATTAACATATTTTATTCCCCATGGAGAGTTCTTTACAATGAGCCATGTCTCAATTTTTTCTATTCAGCACTTTCAGAGATATGGAGGTGCACAATTTTTCGGTTTTTCCAAGATGGCGGCCGAACCACGTGACATATGACGTCATCATTAACATATTTTATTCCCCATTGAGAGTTCTTTACAATGAGCCATGTCTCAATTTTTTCCATTCTGCACTTTTGGAGATATAGTGGTGCAAAGTTTTCCCATTTTTCCAAGATGGCGGCCGAACCACGTGACCGATGGCGTCATCATTAACATATTTTATTCCCCATGGAGAGTTCTTCACAATGAGCCATGTCTCAATTTTTTCTGTTCAGCACTTTTGGAGATTTTGTGGTGCAAAGTTTTGCCGTTTTTCCAAGATGGCGGCCGACCACGTGACTGATGACGTCATCATTAACATATTTTATTCCCCATGGAGAGTTCTTTACAATGAGCCATGTCTCAATTATTTCTGTTCAGCACTTTTGGAGATATAGTGGTGCAAAGTTTTGCCGTTTTTCCAAGATGGCGGCCGACCACGTGACATATGACGTCATCATTAACATATTTTATTCCCCATGGAGAGTTCTTTCCAATGAGCCATGTCTCAATTTTTTCTGTTCAGCACTTTTGGAGATATAGTGGCGCAACGATTTGCCGTTTTTCCAAGATGGCGACCGAACCACGTGACTGATGACGTCATCATTTACATATTTTATTCCCCATGGAGAGTTCTTTACAATGAGCCATGTCTCAATTTTTTCTGTTCAGTACTTTCGGAGATATAGAGGTGCAAATTTATTCGGTTTTTCCGAGATGGCGGCCGAACCACGTCACCGATGACGTCATCATTGGGGCACAGTATATTAGAGGGCAAGACCATTATGTGTGCAAAGTTTGGCGATTCTCCGTGCAACGGTGTAGACGCAGTGCTGCAAACAGACAAACAGACAGACAAACAGACAAACAGACAAATGAAAAATCGGTCAGGGACCGAGGACTTGCCGGAATGTACCGTTGCTAGTAATATATAATGGCGATACAACAATTTTTACCGCTTTGCTTTGAAGAACGGGAATGAAGGGGGAGGAGCGTGTTCATATGTGTGGTTGAAAGCTTTGGGTGGTGAGGGGGCTTGAAGCCAGATTTTAATCTTTCAGCCGCCGTCACTGTGATGCGAAGCGAAAGACGCCTCAGAGCTGTCATATTCACAATCACTATGTCGTACGTACTCCCGATACGTGTTTCCTTCATTGTAAAAACTACCAAGTCAACAGTTAAAAGGATTTTGAGCCGATAGGTGTTACAGCCTTGGCAAGATCGATGGAGACAGCGATCTGTTAGCTTATACACCGCCCAAATAGCTATGTGGAATTCTCTCATGGAGAGATTAAACCCACGTCGTTTGAACTTTGGCAGAGGTCATTATTTACTTTTAATGATGTTTATATACGAATCAAAAAGAAGATAATTGGTTTTGGGTCGTCCTTTCCGCATATCTCGTGGGATTGTGAGTTGGAGAGATGACCGTGATGGCGGGTACCGTTGCTAGTTAGCAAAAAACGATTTTCACATTTTGGGTGACCTTGAGCTTAACCTTGGGCGTGGAGAGTTAAAAATTGGGCACAGTCTATTCCAGGGCAAGGCAAATATGTGTGTAAAGTATGGCGATGCTATGTGCAACAATGTAGACGTAATACTGCGCACAAACAGACAGACAGACAAACAGACAGATGAAAAATCGGTCAGAGACCGAGGACTTGCCGGAATGTACTCTTTTATCGGCCATTTAAGACAAATATGGCGTCCGAACCACGTGATAGATGACGTCATCATTAACATATATTATTCCCCATGGAGAGTTCTTTACAAAGAGCCATGTCTCAACTTTTTCTATTCAGCACTTTTGGAGATATGGAGGTGCTACGTTTTTCGGTTTTTCCAAGATGGCAGCCGAACCACGTGACCTATGATGTCATCATTAACATATTTTATTCCCCATGGAGAGTTCTTTACAATGAGCCATGTCTCAATTTTTTCTATTCAGCACTTTCAGAGATATGGAGGTGCACAATTTTTCGGTTTTTCCAAGATGGCGGCCGAACCACGTGACATATGACGTCATCATTAACATATTTTATTCCCCATTGAGAGTTCTTTACAATGAGCCATGTCGCAATTTTTTCCATTCTGCACTTTTGGAGATATAGTGGTGCAAAGTTTTCCCATTTTTCCAAGATGGCGGCCGAACCACGTGACCGATGGCGTCATCATTAACATATTTTATTCCCCATGGAGAGTTCTTTACAATGAGCCATGTCTCAATTTTTTCTGTTCAGCACTTTTGGAGATTTTGTGGTGCAAATTTTTGCCGTTTTTCCAAGATGGCGGCCGACCACGTGACTGATGACGTCATCATTAACATATTTTATTCCCCATGGAGAGTTCTTTACAATGAGCCATGTCTCAATTATTTCTGTTCAGCACTTTTGGAGATATAGTGGTGCAAAGTTTTGCCGTTTTTCCAAGATGGCGGCCGACCACGTGACATATGATGGCATCATTAACATATTTTATTCCCCATGGAGAGTTCTTTCCAATGAGCCATGTCTCAATTTTTTCTGTTCAGCACTTTTGGAGATATAGTGGCGCAACGTTTTGCCGTTTTTCCAAGATGGCGACCGAACCACGTGACTGATGACGTCATCATTTACATATTTTATTCCCCATGGAGAGTTCTTTCCAATGAGCCATGTCTCAATTTTTTCTGTTCAGCACTTTTGGAGATATAGTGGCGCAACCTTTTTGCCGTTTTTCCAAGATGGCGACCGAACCACGTGACTGATGACGTCATCATTTACATATTTTATTCCGCATGGAGAGTTCTTTCCAATGAGCCATGTCTCAATTTTTTCTGTTCAGTACTTTCGGAGATATAGAGGTGCAAATTTATTCGGTTTTTCCAAGATGGCGGCCGAACCACGTCACCGATGACGTCATCATTGAGGCACAGTATATTAGAGGGCAAGACCATTATGTGTGCAAAGTTTGGCGATTCTCCGTGCAACGGTGTAGACGCAGTGCTGCAAACAGACAAACAGACAGACAAACAGACAGACAAACAGACAGACAGACAAATGAAAAATCGGTCAGAGACCGAGGACTTGCCGGAATGTACTTTTTTATCGGCCATTTAGGACAAATATGGCGGCCGAACCATGTGACCGATGACGTCATCATTAACATATTTTATTCCCCATGGAGAGTTCTTTACAATGAGCCATACCTCAATTTTTTCTGTTCAGGACTTTTGGAGATGTGGAGGTGCAGAGTTTTTCGGTTTTTCCAAGATGGCGGCCGACCACGTGACTGATGACGTCATCATTAACATATTTTATTCCCCATGGAGAGTTCTTTACAATGAGCCATGTCTCAATTTTTTCTGTTCAGCACTTTTGGAGTTATAGTGGTGAATTTTTTTTGCCGTTTTTCCAAGATGGCGGCCGACCACGTGACATATGACGTCATCATTAACATATTTTATTCCCCATGGAGAGTTCTTTACAATGAGCCAAGTCTCAATTTTTTCTGTTCAGCACTTTTGGAGATATAGTGGCGCAACGTTTTTCGGTTTTTCCAAGATGGCGCCAGAACCACGTGACTGATGACGTCATCATTTACGTATTTTATTCCCCATGGAGAGTTCTTTACAACGAGCCATGTCTCAATTTTTTCTGTTCAGTACTTTCGGAGATATAGAGGTGCAAAGTTTTTCGGTTTTTCCAAGATGGCGGCCGAACACGTCACCGATGACGTCATCAATTGGGCACAGTCTATTCCAGGGCAAGACCAATATGTGTGCAAAGTTTGGCGATTCTACGTGCAACGGTGTAGACGCAGTGCTGCAAACAGACAGACAGACAGACAGATGAAAAATCGGTCAGAGACCGAGGACTTGCCGGAATGTACTTTTTTATCGGCCATTTAGGACAAATATGGTGGCCGAAACACGTGATAGATGACGTCATCAGTAACTTATTTTATTCCCCATGGAGAGTTCTTTTCAATGAGCCATGTCTCAATTTTTTATATTCAGCACTTTCAGAGATATGGAGGTGCAATTTTTTTCCAAGATGGCGGCCGAACCACGTGACATATGACGTCATCATTAACATATTTTATTCCCCATGGAGAGTTCTTTCCAATGAGCCATGTCTCAATTTTTTCTGTTCAGCACTTTTGGAGATATAGTGGTGCAAAGTTTTGCCGTTTTTCCAAGATGGCGGCCGACCACGTGACATATGACGTCATCATTAACATATTTTATTCCCCATGGAGAGTTCTTTACAATGAGCCATGTCTCAATTTTTTCTATTCAGCACTTTCGGAGATATGGAGGTGCAAAGTTTTTCGGATTTTCCAAGATGGCGGCCGAATCACGTGAACGATGACGTCATCATTAACATATTTTATTCCCCATGGTGAGTTCTTTACAATGAGCCATGTCTCAATTTTTTCTGTTCAGGACTTTCGGAGATATGGAGGTGCAAAAATTTTCGTTTTTTCCAAGATGGCGGCCGAACCACGTGACCGATGACGTCATCATTAACATATTTTATTCCCCATGGAGAGTTCTTTACAATGAGCCATGTCTCAATTTTTTCTGTTCAGCACTTTTGGAGATATAGTGGTGCAAAGTTTTGCCGTTTTTCCAAGATGGCGGCCGACCACGTGACATATGACATCATCATTAACATGTTTTATTCCCCATGGAGAGTTCTTTACAATGAGCCATGTCTCAATTTTTTCTGTTCAGCACTTTTGGAGATATAGTGGTGCAAAATTTTGCCGTTTTTCCAAGATGGCGGCCGACCACGTGACTGATGACGTCATCATTAACATATTTTATTCCCCATGGAGAGTTCTTTACAATGAGCCATGTCTCAATTTTTTCTGTTCAGCACTTTTGGAGATATAGTGGTGCAAAGTTTTGCCGTTTTTCCAAGATGGCGGCCGACCACGTGACTGATGACGTCATCATTAACATGTTTTATTCCCCATGGAGAGTTCTTCACAATGAGCCATGTCTCAATTTTTTCTGTTCAGCACTTTGAGATATCGGGGTGCAAAATTTTTCGGTTTTTCCAAGATGGCGGCCGAACCACGTGACTGGTGACGTCATCATTTGGGCGCGGTATATTAGAGGGCAAGACCAATATGTGTGCCAAGTTTGGCGATTCTACGTGCAACGGTGTAGACGTAGTGCTGCAAACAGACAAACAGACAGACAGACAAACAAATGAAAAATCGGTCAGAGACCGAGGACTTGCCGGAATGTACTCTTTTATCGGCCATTTAAGACAAATATGGCGTCCGAAGCACGTGATAGATGACGTCATCATTAACATATATTATTCCCCATGGAGAGTTCTTTACAAAGAGCCATGTCTCAACTTTTTCTATTCAGCACTTTTGGAGATATGGAGGTGCTACGTTTTTCGGTTTTTCCAAGATGGCAGCCGAACCACGTGACCTATGATGTCATCATTAACATATTTTATTCCCCATGGAGAGTTCTTTACAATGAGCCATGTCTCAATTTTTTCTATTCAGCACTTTCAGAGATATGGAGGTGCACAATTTTTCGGTTTTTCCAAGATGGCGGCCGAACCACGTGACATATGACGTCATCATTAACATATTTTATTCCCCATTGAGAGTTCTTTACAATGAGCCATGTCTCAATTTTTTCCATTCTGCACTTTTGGAGATATAGTGGTGCAAAGTTTTCCCATTTTTCCAAGATGGCGGCCGAACCACGTGACCGATGGCGTCATCATTAACATATTTTATTCCCCATGGAGAGTTCTTTACAATGAGCCATGTCTCAATTTTTTCTGTTCAGCACTTTTGGAGATTTTGTGGTGCAAAGTTTTGCCGTTTTTCCAAGATGGCGGCCGACCACGTGACTGATGACGTCATCATTAACATATTTTATTCCCCATGGAGAGTTCTTTACAATGAGCCATGTCTCAATTATTTCTGTTCAGCACTTTTGGAGATATAGTGGTGCAAAGTTTTGCCGTTTTTCCAAGATGGCGGCCGACCACGTGACATATGACGGCATCATTAACATATTTTATTCCCCATGGAGAGTTCTTTCCAATGAGCCATGTCTCAATTTTTTCTGTTCAGCACTTTTGGAGATATAGTGGCGCAACGTTTTGCCGTTTTTCCAAGATGGCGACCGAACCACGTGACTGATGACGTCATCATTTACATATTTTATTCCCCATGGAGAGTTCTTTCCAATGAGCCATGTCTCAATTTTTTCTGTTCAGCACTTTTGGAGATATAGTGGCGCAACCTTTTTGCCGTTTTTCCAAGATGGCGACCGAACCACGTAACTGATGACGTCATCATTTTCATATTTTATTCCGCATGGAGAGTTCTTTCCAATGAGCCATGTCTCAATTTTTTCTGTTCAGTACTTTCGGAGATATAGAGGTGCAAATTTATTCGGTTTTTCCAAGATGGCGGCCGAACCACGTCACCGATGACGTCATCATTGAGGCACAGTATATTAGAGGGCAAGACCATTATGTGTGCAAAGTTTGGCGATTCTCCGTGCAACGGTGTAGACGCAGTGCTGCAAACAGACAAACAGACAGACAAACAGACAGACAGACAAATGAAAAATCGGTCAGAGACCGAGGACTTGCCGGAATGTACTCTTTTATCGGCCATTTAAGACAAATATGGCGTCCGAACCACGTGATAGATGACGTCATCATTAACATATATTATTCCCCATGGAGAGTTCTTCACAAAGAGCCATGTCTCAACTTTTTCTATTCAGCACTTTTGGAGATATGGAGGTGCTACGTTTTTCGGTTTTTCCAAGATGGCAGCCGAACCACGTGACCTATGATGTCATCATTAACATATTTTATTCCCCATGGAGAGTTCTTTACAATGAGCCATGTCTCAATTTTTTCTATTCAGCACTTTCAGAGATATGGAGGTGCACAATTTTTCGGTTTTTCCAAGATGGCGGCCGAACCACGTGACATATGACGTCATCATTAACATATTTTATTCCCCATTGAGAGTTCTTTACAATGAGCCATGTCTCAATTTTTTCCATTCTGCACTTTTGGAGATATAGTGGTGCAAAGTTTTCCCATTTTTCCAAGATGGCGGCCGAACCACGTGACCGATGGCGTCATCATTAACATATTTTATTCCCCATGGAGAGTTCTTTACAATGAGCCATGTCTCAATTTTTTCTGTTCAGCACTTTTGGAGATTTTGTGGTGCAAATTTTGCCGTTTTTCCAAGATGGCGGCCGACCACGTGACTGATGACGTCATCATTAACATATTTTATTCCCCATGGAGAGTTCTTTACAATGAGCCATGTCTCAATTATTCTGTTCAGCACTTTTGGAGATATAGTGGTGCAAAGTTTTGCCGTTTTTCCAAGATGGCGGCCGACCACGTGACATATGACGTCATCATTAACATATTTTATTCCCCATGGAGAGTTCTTTCCAATGAGCCATGTCTCAATTTTTTCTGTTCAGCACTTTTGGAGATATAGTGGCGCAACGATTTGCCGTTTTTCCAAGATGGCGACCGAACCACGTGACTGATGACGTCATCATTTACATATTTTATTCCCCATGGAGAGTTCTTTACAATGAGCCATGTCTCAATTTTTTCTGTTCAGCACTTTTGGAGATATAGTGGTGCAAATTTTTGCCGTTTTTCCAAGATGGCGGCCGACCACGTGACATATGACGTCATCATTAACATATTTTATTCCCCATGGAGAGTTCTTTACAATGAGCCATGTCTCAATTTTTTCTGTTCAGTACTTTCGGAGATATAGAGGTGCAAATTTATTCGGTTTATCCAAGATGGCGGCCGAACCACGTCACTGATGACGTCATCATTGAGGCACAGTATATTAGAGGGCAAGACCATTATGTGTGCAAAGTTTGGCGATTCTCCGTGCAACGGTGTAGACGCAGTGCTGCAAACAGACAAACAGACAGACAAACAGACAGACAAACAGACAGACAGACAAACAAACGAACAGATCAACATACTTGCCGGAAAATTTTTCCGGCAAGTAACAAACGAACAGATCAATATACTTGCCGGAAAATTTTTCCGGCAAGTAATGAAAAATCGGTCAGAGACCGAGGACTTGCCGGAATGTACTTTTTTATTGGCCATTTAGGACAAATATGGCGGCCGAACCACGTGACCGATGACGTCATCATTAACATATTTTATTCCCCATGGAGAGTTCTTTTCAATGAGCCATGTCTCAATTTTTTCTATTCAGCACTTTCGGAGATGTGGAGGTTTCGGTTTTTCCAAGATGGCGGCCGAACCACGTGACATATGATGTCATCATTAACAAATTTTATTCCCCATGGAGAGGTCTTTACAATGAGCCATGTCTCAATTTTTTCCATTCTGCACTTTTGGAGATATAGTGGTGCAAAGTTTTTGCCGTTTTTCCAAGATGGCGGCCGAACCACATGACCGATGGCATCATCATTAACATATTTTATTCCCCATGGAGAGGTCTTTACAATGAGCCATGTCTCAATTTTTTCTGTTCAGCACTTTTGGAGATATAGTGGTGCAAAGTTTTGCCGTTTTTCCAAGATGGCGGCCGACCACGTGACATATGACATCATTAACATATTTTATTCCCCATGGAGAGTTTTTTACAATGAGCCATGTCTCAATTTTTTCTGTTCAGCACTTTTGGAGATTTCGTAGTGCAAAGTTTTGCCGTTTTTCAAAGATGGCGGCCGACCACGTGACTGATGACGTCATCATTAACATATTTTATTCCCCATGTGGAGTTCTTTACAATGAGCCATGTCTCAATTTTTTCTGTTCAGCACTTTTGGCGATATAGTGGTGCAAAGTTTTGCCGTTTTTCCAAGATGGCGGCCGACCACGTGACATATGACGTCATCATTAACATATTTTATTCCCCATGGAGAGTTCTTTACAATGAGCCATGTCTCAATTTTTTCTGTTCAGCACTTTTGGAGATATCGTGGCGCAACGTTTTGCCGTTTTTCCAAGATGGCGACCGAACCACGTGACTGATGACGTCATCATTTACATATTTTATTCCGCATGGAGAGTTCTTTACAATGAGCCATGTCTCAATTTTTTCTGTTCAGTACTTTCGGAGATATAGAGGTGCAACGTTTTTTGGTTTTTCCAAGATGGCGGCCGAACCACGTCACCGATGACGTCATCAATTGGGCACAATATATTAGAGGGCAAGACAAATACGTGTGCAAAGTTTGGCGATTCTACGTGCAACGGTGTAGACGTAGTGCTGCAAACAGACAAACAGACAAACAGACAAACAGATGAAAAATCGGTCAGAGACCGAGGACTTGCCGGAATGTACTTTTTTATCGGCCATTTAGGACAAATAGGGCGGCCGAACCACGTGACCGATGACGTCATAATTAACATATTTTATTCCCCATGGAGAGTTCTTTACAATGAGCCATACCTCAATTTTTTCTATTCAGGACTTTTGGAGATGTGGAGGTGCAGAGTTTTTCGGTTTTTCCAAGATGGCGGCCGAACCACGTGACCGATGACATCATCATTAACATATTTTGTTCCCCATGGAGAGTTCTTTACAATGAGCCATGTCTCAATTTTTTCTATTCAGCACTTTCGGAGATATGGAGGTGCTAAGTTTTTCGGTTTTTCCAAGATGGCGGCCGACCACGTGACTGATGACGTCATCATTAACATATTTTATGCCCCATGGAGAGTTCTTTACAATGAGCCATGTCTCAATTTTTTCTGTTCAGCACTTTTGGAGATATAGTGGTGCAAATTTTTGCCGTTTTTCCAAGATGGCGGCCGACCACGTGACATATGACGTCATCATTAACATATTTTATTCCCCATGGAGAGTTCTTTACAATGAGCCATGTCTCAATTTTTTCTGTTCAGTACTTTCGGAGATATAGAGGTGCAAATTTATTCGGTTTTTCCAAGATGGCGGCCGAACCACGTCACCGATGACGTCATCATTGAGGCACAGTATATTAGAGGGCAAGACCATTATGTGTGCAAAGTTTGGCGATTCTCCGTGCAACGGTGTAGACGCAGTGCTGCAAACAGACAAACAGACAAACAGACAAACAGATGAAAAATCGGTCAGAGACCGAGGACTTGCCGGAATGTACTCTTTTATCGGCCATTTAAGACAAATATGGCGTCCGAAGCACGTGATAGATGACGTCATCATTAACATATATTATTCCCCATGGAGAGTTCTTTACAAAGAGCCATGTCTCAACTTTTTCTATTCAGCACTTTTGGAGATATGGAGGTGCTACGTTTTTCGGTTTTTCCAAGATGGCAGCCGAACCACGTGACCTATGATGTCATCATTAACATATTTTATTCCCCATGGAGAGTTCTTTACAATGAGCCATGTCTCAATTTTTTCTATTCAGCACTTTCAGAGATATGGAGGTGCACAATTTTTCGGTTTTTCCAAGATGGCGGCCGAACCACGTGACATATGACGTCATCATTAACATATTTTATTCCCCATTGAGAGTTCTTTACAATGAGCCATGTCTCAATTTTTTCCATTCTGCACTTTTGGAGATATAGTGGTGCAAAGTTTTCCCATTTTTCCAAGATGGCGGCCGAACCACGTGACCGATGGCGTCATCATTAACATATTTTATTCCCCATGGAGAGTTCTTTACAATGAGCCATGTCTCAATTTTTTCTGTTCAGCACTTTTGGAGATTTTGTGGTGCAAAGTTTTGCCGTTTTTCCAAGATGGCGGCCGACCACGTGACTGATGACGTCATCATTAACATATTTTATTCCCCATGGAGAGTTCTTTACAATGAGCCATGTCTCAATTATTTCTGTTCAGCACTTTTGGAGATATAGTGGTGCAAAGTTTTGCCGTTTTTCCAAGATGGCGGCCGACCACGTGACATATGACGGCATCATTAACATATTTTATTCCCCATGGAGAGTTCTTTCCAATGAGCCATGTCTCAATTTTTTCTGTTCAGCACTTTTGGAGATATAGTGGCGCAACGTTTTGCCGTTTTTCCAAGATGGCGACCGAACCACGTGACTGATGACGTCATCATTTACATATTTTATTCCCCATGGAGAGTTCTTTCCAATGAGCCATGTCTCAATTTTTTCTGTTCAGCACTTTTGGAGATATAGTGGCGCAACCTTTTTGCCGTTTTTCCAAGATGGCGACCGAACCACGTAACTGATGACGTCATCATTTTCATATTTTATTCCGCATGGAGAGTTCTTTCCAATGAGCCATGTCTCAATTTTTTCTGTTCAGTACTTTCGGAGATATAGAGGTGCAAATTTATTCGGTTTTTCCAAGATGGCGGCCGAACCACGTCACCGATGACGTCATCATTGAGGCACAGTATATTAGAGGGCAAGACCATTATGTGTGCAAAGTTTGGCGATTCTCCGTGCAACGGTGTAGACGCAGTGCTGCAAACAGACAAACAGACAGACAAACAGACAGACAGACAAACAAACGAACAGATCAATATACTTGCCGGAAAATTTTTCCGGCAAGTAACAAACAGACAAATGAAAAATCGGTCAGAGACCGAGGACTTGCCGGAATGTACTCTTTTATCGGCCATTTAAGACAAATATGGCGTCCGAACCACGTGATAGATGACGTCATCATTAACATATATTATTCCCCATGGAGAGTTCTTTACAAAGAGCCATGTCTCAACTTTTTCTATTCAGCACTTTTGGAGATATGGAGGTGCTACGTTTTTCGGTTTTTCCAAGATGGCAGCCGAACCACGTGACCTATGATGTCATCATTAACATATTTTATTCCCCATGGAGAGTTCTTTACAATGAGCCATGTCTCAATTTTTTCTATTCAGCACTTTCAGAGATATGGAGGTGCACAATTTTTCGGTTTTTCCAAGATGGCGGCCGAACCACGTGACATATGACGTCATCATTAACATATTTTATTCCCCATTGAGAGTTCTTTACAATGAGCCATGTCGCAATTTTTTCCATTCTGCACTTTTGGAGATATAGTGGTGCAAAGTTTTCCCATTTTTCCAAGATGGCGGCCGAACCACGTGACCGATGGCGTCATCATTAACATATTTTATTCCCCATGGAGAGTTCTTTACAATGAGCCATGTCTCAATTTTTTCTGTTCAGCACTTTTGGAGATTTTGTGGTGCAAATTTTTGCCGTTTTTCCAAGATGGCGGCCGACCACGTGACTGATGACGTCATCATTAACATATTTTATTCCCCATGGAGAGTTCTTTACAATGAGCCATGTCTCAATTATTTCTGTTCAGCACTTTTGGAGATATAGTGGTGCAAAGTTTTGCCGTTTTTCCAAGATGGCGGCCGACCACGTGACATATGATGGCATCATTAACATATTTTATTCCCCATGGAGAGTTCTTTCCAATGAGCCATGTCTCAATTTTTTCTGTTCAGCACTTTTGGAGATATAGTGGCGCAACGTTTTGCCGTTTTTCCAAGATGGCGACCGAACCACGTGACTGATGACGTCATCATTTACATATTTTATTCCCCATGGAGAGTTCTTTCCAATGAGCCATGTCTCAATTTTTTCTGTTCAGCACTTTTGGAGATATAGTGGCGCAACCTTTTTGCCGTTTTTCCAAGATGGCGACCGAACCACGTGACTGATGACGTCATCATTTACATATTTTATTCCGCATGGAGAGTTCTTTCCAATGAGCCATGTCTCAATTTTTTCTGTTCAGTACTTTCGGAGATATAGAGGTGCAAATTTATTCGGTTTTTCCAAGATGGCGGCCGAACCACGTCACCGATGACGTCATCATTGAGGCACAGTATATTAGAGGGCAAGACCATTATGTGTGCAAAGTTTGGCGATTCTCCGTGCAACGGTGTAGACGCAGTGCTGCAAACAGACAAACAGACAGACAAACAGACAGACAAACAGACAGACAGACAAATGAAAAATCGGTCAGAGACCGAGGACTTGCCGGAATGCACTTTTTTATCGGCCATTTTGGACAAATATGACGGCCAAACCACGTGACCGATGACATCATCATTATTTGTTTTCTAAACTAATTTATTCCTTGATGATGCTCAAGAAATTTCATCTTGATCGGTTTGTACTCGATGATCGATGAAGATCGATGAAGTTTTGTACTTGTCGAATTATGACGTCATAATGGAGGCACCCATGACATCATCATTGACATATTTTATTCCCCATGGAGAGGTCTTTACAATAAGCCATGTCTCAATTTTTTCTATTCATTACTTTTGGAGATATGGAGGTGCAAAGTTTTTCGGTTTTTCCAAGATGGCGGCTGAAGCACGTGACCGATGACGTCATCAATTGGGCACAGTCTATTCCAGGGCAAGACAAATACGTTTGCAAAGTTTGGCGATTCTATGTGCAAAGGTGTAGACGTAGTGTTGCAAACAGACAGCCAGACAGACAAACGAACAGATCAACATACTTGCCGGAATCTTTTCCGGCAAGTAACAAACGAACAGATCAACATACTTGCCGGAAAAAAATTTCCGGCAAGTAACAAACGAACAGATCAACATACTTGCCGGAAAATTTTTCCGGCAAGTAACAAACGAACAGATCAACATACTTGCCGGAATCTTTTCCGGCAAGTAATGAAAAATCGGTCAGAGACCGAGGACTTGCCGGAATGTACTTTTTTATCGGCCATTTAGGACAAATATGGCGGCCGAACCACGTGACCGATGACGTCATCATTAACATATTTTATTCCACATGGAGAGTTCTTTGTAACGAGCGATGTCTCAATTCTTTCTATTCAGCACTTTTGGAGATATGGAGGTGCTAAGTTTTTCGGTTTTTCCAAGATGGCGGCTGAACCACGTGACCTATGACGTCTTATTAACATATTTTATTCCACATGGAGAGTTCTTTACAATGAGCCATGTCTCAATTTTTTCTATTCAGTACTTTCAGAGATAGAGGTGCAAAATTTTTCGGTTTTTCCAAGATGGCGGCCGAACCACGTGACTGATGACGTCATCATTAACATATTTTATTCTGCATGGAGAGTTCTTTACAATGAGCCATGTCTCAATTTTTTCTGTTCAGCACTTTTGGAGATATAGTGGTGCAACGTTTTGCCGTTTTTCCAAGATGGCGGCGGAACCACGTGACTGATGGTGTCATCATTAACATATTTTATTCCCCATGGAGAGTTCTTTACAATGAGCCATGTCTCAATTTTTTCTGTTCAGCACTTTTGGAGATATAGTGGCGCAACGTTTTGCCGTTTTTCCAAGATGGCGCCCGAACCACGTGACTGATGACGTCATCATTTACATATTTTATTCCCCATGGAGAGTTCTTTACAATGAGCCATGTCTCAATTTTTTCTGTTCAGTACTTTCGGAGATATAGAGGTGCAAAATTTTTCGGTTTTTCCAAGATGGCGGCCGAACCACGTCACCGATGACGTCATCAATTGGGCACAGTCTATTCCAGCGCAAGACCAATATTTGTGCAAAGTTTGGCGATTCTCCGTGCAACGGTGTAGACGCAGTGCTGCAAACAGACAGACAGACAGACAGACAGACAAACAGACAGATGAAAAATCGGTCAGAGACCGAGGACTTGCCGGAATGTACTTTTTTATCCGCCATTTAGGACAAATATGGCGGCCGAACCACGTGACCGATGACGTCATCATTAACATATTTTATTCCCCATGGAGAGTTCTTTACAATGAGCCATGCCTCAATTTTTTCTATTCAGGACTTTTGGAGATGTGGAGGTGCAGAGTTTTTCGGTTTTTCCAAGATGGCGGCCGACCACGTGACATATGACATCATTAACATATTTTATTCCCCATGGAGAGTTTTTTACAATGAGCCATGTCTCAATTTTTTCTGTTCAGCACTTTTGGAGATTTCGTAGTGCAAAGTTTTGCCGTTTTTCCAAGATGGCGGCCGACCACGTGACTGATGACGTCATCATTAACACATTTTATTCCCCATGTGGAGTTCTTTACAATGAGCCATGTCTCAATTTTTTCTGTTCAGCACTTTTGGCGATATAGTGGTGCAAAGTTTTGCCGTTTTTCCAAGATGGCGGCCGACCACGTGACATATGACGTCATCATTAACATATTTTATTCCCCATGGAGAGTTCTTTACAATGAGCCATGTCTCAATTTTTTCTGTTCAGCACTTTTGGAGATTTCGTAGTGCAAAGTTTTGCCGTTTTTCCAAGATGGCGGCCGACCACGTGACTGATGACGTCATCATTAACATATTTTATTCCCCATGTGGAGTTCTTTACAATGAGCCATGTCTCAATTTTTTCTGTTCAGCACTTTTGGCGATATAGTGGTGCAAAGTTTTGCCGTTTTTCCAAGATGGCGGCCGACCACGTGACATATGACGTCATCATTAACATATTTTATTCCCCATGGAGAGTTCTTTACAATGAGCCATGTCTCAATTTTTTCTGTTCAGCACTTTTGGAGATATAGAGGTGCAAAGTTTTTCGGTTTTTCCAAGATGGCGGCCGAACCACGTCACCGATGACGTCATCAATTGGGCACAGTCTATTCCAGGGTAAGACCAATATGTGTGCAAAGTTTGGCGATTCTACGTTCAACGGTGTAGACGCAGTGCTGCAAACAGACAGACAGACAGACAAACAGACAGACAGACAAATGAAAAATCGGTCAGAGACCGAGGACTTGCCGGAATGTACTTTTTTATCGGCCATTTTGGACAAATATGGCGGTCGAAACACGTGAACGATGACGTCATCAATAACATATTTTATTCCCCATGGAGAGTTCTTTACAATGAGCCATGTCTCAATTTTTTCTATTCAGCACTTTTGGAGATATGGTGGTGCAACGTTTTGCCGTTTTTCCAAGATGGCGGCCGAAACACGTGAACGATGACGTCATCATTAACATATTTTATTCCCCATGGAGAGTTCTTTCCAATGAGCCATGTCTCAATTTTTTCTATTCCGCACTTTTGGAGATATGGTGGTGAAACGTTTTGCCTTTTTTCCAAAATGGCGGCCGAAGCACGTGACTGATGACGTCATCATTAACATATTTTATTCCCCATGGAGAGTTCTTTCCAATGAGCCATGTCTCAATTTTTTCTATTCAGCACTTCCGGAGATATGGAGGTGCAACGTTTTTCGGTTTTTGCAAGATGGCGGCCGAAACACGTGACCGATGACGTCATCATTAACATATTTTATTCCCCATGGAGAGTTCTTTACAATGAGGCATGTCTCAATTTTTTCAATTCAGCACTTTTGGACACATAGAGGTGCTAAGTTTTTCGGTTTTTCCAAGATGGCGGCCGAACCACGTGACATATGACGTCATCATTAACAAATTTTATTCCCCATGCATAGTTCTTTACAATGAGCCATGTCTCAATTTTTTCTGTTCAGCACTTTTGGAGATATAGTGGTGCAAAGTTTTGCCGTTTTTCCAAGATGGCGGCCGACCACGTGACATATGACATCATCATTAACATATTTTATTCCCCATGGAGAGTTCTTTACAATGAGCCATGTCTCAATTTTTTCTGTTCAGCACTTTTGGAAATTTCGTGGTGCAAAGTTTTGCCGTTTTTCCAAGATGGCGGCCGACCACGTGACTGATGACGTCATCATTAACATATTTTATTCCCCATGGAGAGTTCTTTACAATGAGCCATGTCTCAATTTTTTCTGTTCAGCACTTTTGGAGATATAGTGGTGCAAAGTTTTGCCGTTTTTCCAAGATGGCGGCCGACCACGTGACATATGACGTCATCATTAACATATTTTATTCCCCATGGAGAGTTCTTTACAATGAGCCATGTCTCAATTTTTTCTGTTCAGCACTTTTGGAGATATAGTGGCGCAACGTTTTTCGGTTTTTCCAAGATGGCGGCCGAACCACGTGACCTATGACGTCATCATTAACATATTTTATTCCCCATGGAGAGTTCTTTACAATGAGCCATGTCTCAATTTTTTCTGTTCAGCACTTTTGGAGATATAGTGGTGCAAAGTTTTGCCGTTTTTCCAAGATGGCGGCCGACCACGTGACATATGACGTCATCATTAACATATTTTATTCCCCATGGAGAGTTCTTTACAATGAGCCATGTCTCAATTTTTTCTGTTCAGCACTTTTGGAGATATAGTGGCGCAACGTTTTGCCGTTTTTCCAAGATGGCGACCGAACCACGTGACTGATGACGTCATCATTTACATATTTTATTCCCCATGGAGAGTTCTTTACAATGAGCCATGTCTCAATTTTTTCTGTTCAGTACTTTCGGAGATATAGAGGTGCAAAGTTTTTCGGTTTTTCCAAGATGGCGGCCGAACCACGTCACCGATGACGTCATCAATTGGGCACAGTCTATTCCAGGGCAAGACCAATATGTGTGCAAAGTTTGGCGATTCTACGTGCAACGATGTAGACGCAGTGCTGCAAACAGACAGACAGACAAACAGACAGACAAACAGATCAGAGACCGAGGACTTGCCGGAATGTACTTTTTTATCGGCCATTTAGAACAAATATGGCGGCCGAACTATGTGATACATGACGTCATCATTAACATATTTTATTCCCCATGGAGAGTTCTTTACAATGAGCCATACCTCAATTTTTTCTGTTCAGGACTTTTGGAGATGTGGAGGTGCAGAGTTTTTCGGTTTTTCCAAGATGGCGGCCGACCACGTGACTGATGACGTCATCATTAACATATTTTATTCCCCATGGAGAGTTCTTTACAATGAGCCATGTCTCAATTTTTTCTGTTCAGCACTTTTGGAGTTATAGTGGTGAAAATTTTTGCCGTTTTTCCAAGATGGCGGCCGACCACGTGACATATGACGTCATCATTAACATATTTTATTCCCCATGGAGAGTTCTTTACAATGAGCCATGTCTCAATTTTTTCTGTTCAGTACTTTCGGAGATATAGAGGTGCAAAGTTTTTCGGTTTTTCCAAGATGGCGGCCGAACCACGTCACCGATGACGTCATCAATTGGGCACAGTCTATTCCAGGGCAAGACCAATATGTGTGCAAAGTTTGGCGATTCTACGTGCAACGGTGTAGACGCAGTGCTGCAAACAGACAGACAGACAGACAGACAGACAGACAGACAGACAAACAGACAGACAAACGAACAGATCAACATACTTGCCGGAAAATTTTTTCCGGCAAGTAACAAACGAACAGATCAACATACTTGCCGGAATCTTTTCCGGCAAGTAACAAACGAACAGATCAACATACTTGCCGGAAAATTTTTCCGGCAAGTAACAAACCGATCAACATACTTGCCGGAATCTTTTCCGGCAAGTAACAAATGAAAAATCGGTCAGGGACCGAGGACTTGCCGGAATGTACCGTTGCTAGTAATATATAATGGCGATACAACAATTTTTACCGCTTTGCTTTGAAGAACGGGAATGAAGGGGGAGGAGCGTGTTCATATGTGTGGTTGAAAGCTTTGGGTGGTGAGGGGGCTTGAAGCCAGATTTTAATCTTTCAGCCGCCGTCACTGTGATGCGAAGCGAAAGACGCCTCAGAGCTGTCATATTCACAATCACTATGTCGTACGTACTCCCGATACGTGTTTCCTTCATTGTAAAAACTACCAAGTCAACAGTTAAAAGGATTTTGAGCCGATAGGTGTTACAGCCTTGGCAAGATCGATGGAGACAGCGATCTGTTAGCTTATACACCGCCCAAATAGCTATGTGGAATTCTCTCATGGAGAGATTAAACCCACGTCGTTTGAACTTTGGCAGAGGTCATTATTTACTTTTAATGATGTTTATATACGAATCAAAAAGAAGATAATTGGTTTTGGGTCGTCCTTTCCGCATATCTCGTGGGATTGTGAGTTGGAGAGATGACCGTGATGGCGGGTACCGTTGCTAGTTAGCAAAAAACGATTTTCACATTTTGGGTGACCTTGAGCTTAACCTTGGGCGTGGAGAGTTAAAAATTGGGCACAGTCTATTCCAGGGCAAGGCAAATATGTGTGTAAAGTATGGCGATGCTATGTGCAACAATGTAGACGTAATACTGCGCACAAACAGACAGACAGACAAACAGACAGATGAAAAATCGGTCAGAGACCGAGGACTTGCCGGAATGTACTCTTTTATCGGCCATTTAAGACAAATATGGCGTCCGAACCACGTGATAGATGACGTCATCATTAACATATATTATTCCCCATGGAGAGTTCTTTACAAAGAGCCATGTCTCAACTTTTTCTATTCAGCACTTTTGGAGATATGGAGGTGCTACGTTTTTCGGTTTTTCCAAGATGGCAGCCGAACCACGTGACCTATGATGTCATCATTAACATATTTTATTCCCCATGGAGAGTTCTTTACAATGAGCCATGTCTCAATTTTTTCTATTCAGCACTTTCAGAGATATGGAGGTGCACAATTTTTCGGTTTTTCCAAGATGGCGGCCGAACCACGTGACATATGACGTCATCATTAACATATTTTATTCCCCATTGAGAGTTCTTTACAATGAGCCATGTCGCAATTTTTTCCATTCTGCACTTTTGGAGATATAGTGGTGCAAAGTTTTCCCATTTTTCCAAGATGGCGGCCGAACCACGTGACCGATGGCGTCATCATTAACATATTTTATTCCCCATGGAGAGTTCTTTACAATGAGCCATGTCTCAATTTTTTCTGTTCAGCACTTTTGGAGATTTTGTGGTGCAAATTTTTGCCGTTTTTCCAAGATGGCGGCCGACCACGTGACTGATGACGTCATCATTAACATATTTTATTCCCCATGGAGAGTTCTTTACAATGAGCCATGTCTCAATTATTTCTGTTCAGCACTTTTGGAGATATAGTGGTGCAAAGTTTTGCCGTTTTTCCAAGATGGCGGCCGACCACGTGACATATGATGGCATCATTAACATATTTTATTCCCCATGGAGAGTTCTTTCCAATGAGCCATGTCTCAATTTTTTCTGTTCAGCACTTTTGGAGATATAGTGGCGCAACGTTTTGCCGTTTTTCCAAGATGGCGACCGAACCACGTGACTGATGACGTCATCATTTACATATTTTATTCCCCATGGAGAGTTCTTTCCAATGAGCCATGTCTCAATTTTTTCTGTTCAGCACTTTTGGAGATATAGTGGCGCAACCTTTTTGCCGTTTTTCCAAGATGGCGACCGAACCACGTGACTGATGACGTCATCATTTACATATTTTATTCCGCATGGAGAGTTCTTTCCAATGAGCCATGTCTCAATTTTTTCTGTTCAGTACTTTCGGAGATATAGAGGTGCAAATTTATTCGGTTTTTCCAAGATGGCGGCCGAACCACGTCACCGATGACGTCATCATTGAGGCACAGTATATTAGAGGGCAAGACCATTATGTGTGCAAAGTTTGGCGATTCTCCGTGCAACGGTGTAGACGCAGTGCTGCAAACAGACAAACAGACAGACAAACAGACAGACAAACAGACAGACAGACAAATGAAAAATCGGTCAGAGACCGAGGACTTGCCGGAATGTACTTTTTTATCGGCCATTTAGGACAAATATGGCGGCCGAACCATGTGACCGATGACGTCATCATTAACATATTTTATTCCCCATGGAGAGTTCTTTACAATGAGCCATACCTCAATTTTTTCTGTTCAGGACTTTTGGAGATGTGGAGGTGCAGAGTTTTTCGGTTTTTCCAAGATGGCGGCCGACCACGTGACTGATGACGTCATCATTAACATATTTTATTCCCCATGGAGAGTTCTTTACAATGAGCCATGTCTCAATTTTTTCTGTTCAGCACTTTTGGAGTTATAGTGGTGAAATTTTTTTGCCGTTTTTCCAAGATGGCGGCCGACCACGTGACATATGACGTCATCATTAACATATTTTATTCTCCATGGAGAGTTCTTTACAATGAGCCAAGTCTCAATTTTTTCTGTTCAGCACTTTTGGAGATATAGTGGCGCAACGTTTTTCGGTTTTTCCAAGATGGCGCCAGAACCACGTGACTGATGACGTCATCATTTACGTATTTTATTCCCCATGGAGAGTTCTTTACAACGAGCCATGTCTCAATTTTTTCTGTTCAGTACTTTCGGAGATATAGAGGTGCAAAGTTTTTCGGTTTTTCCAAGATGGCGGCCGAACACGTCACCGATGACGTCATCAATTGGGCACAGTCTATTCCAGGGCAAGACCAATATGTGTGCAAAGTTTGGCGATTCTACGTGCAACGGTGTAGACGCAGTGCTGCAAACAGACAGACAGACAGACAGATGAAAAATCGGTCAGAGACCGAGGACTTGCCGGAATGTACTTTTTTATCGGCCATTTAGGACAAATATGGTGGCCGAAACACGTGATAGATGACGTCATCAGTAACTTATTTTATTCCCCATGGAGAGTTCTTTTCAATGAGCCATGTCTCAATTTTTTATATTCAGCACTTTCAGAGATATGGAGGTGCAATTTTTTTCCAAGATGGCGGCCGAACCACGTGACATATGACGTCATCATTAACATATTTTATTCCCCATGGAGAGTTCTTTCCAATGAGCCATGTCTCAATTTTTTCTGTTCAGCACTTTTGGAGATATAGTGGTGCAAAGTTTTGCCGTTTTTCCAAGATGGCGGCCGACCACGTGACATATGACGTCATCATTAACATATTTTATTCCCCATGGAGAGTTCTTTACAATGAGCCATGTCTCAATTTTTTCTATTCAGCACTTTCGGAGATATGGAGGTGCAAAGTTTTTCGGATTTTCCAAGATGGCGGCCGAATCACGTGAACGATGACGTCATCATTAACATATTTTATTCCCCATGGTGAGTTCTTTACAATGAGCCATGTCTCAATTTTTTCTGTTCAGGACTTTCGGAGATATGGAGGTGCAAAAATTTTCGTTTTTCCCAAGATGGCGGCCGAACCACGTGACCGATGACGTCATCATTAACATATTTTATTCCCCATGGAGAGTTCTTTACAATGAGCCATGTCTCAATTTTTTCTGTTCAGCACTTTTGGAGATATAGTGGTGCAAAGTTTTGCCGTTTTTCCAAGATGGCGGCCGACCACGTGACATATGACATCATCATTAACATGTTTTATTCCCCATGGAGAGTTCTTTACAATGAGCCATGTCTCAATTTTTTCTGTTCAGCACTTTTGGAGATATAGTGGTGCAAAATTTTGCCGTTTTTCCAAGATGGCGGCCGACCACGTGACTGATGACGTCATCATTAACATATTTTATTCCCCATGGAGAGTTCTTTACAATGAGCCATGTCTCAATTTTTTCTGTTCAGCACTTTTGGAGATATAGTGGTGCAAAGTTTTGCCGTTTTTCCAAGATGGCGGCCGACCACGTGACTGATGACGTCATCATTAACATGTTTTATTCCCCATGGAGAGTTCTTCACAATGAGCCATGTCTCAATTTTTTCTGTTCAGCACTTTGAGATATCGGGGTGCAAAATTTTTCGGTTTTTCCAAGATGGCGGCCGAACCACGTGACTGGTGACGTCATCATTTGGGCGCGGTATATTAGAGGGCAAGACCAATATGTGTGCCAAGTTTGGCGATTCTACGTGCAACGGTGTAGACGTAGTGCTGCAAACAGACAAGCAGACAGACAGACAAACAAATGAAAAATCGGTCAGAGACCGAGGACTTGCCGGAATGTACTCTTTTATCGGCCATTTAAGACAAATATGGCGTCCGAAGCACGTGATAGATGACGTCATCATTAACATATATTATTCCCCATGGAGAGTTCTTTACAAAGAGCCATGTCTCAACTTTTTCTATTCAGCACTTTTGGAGATATGGAGGTGCTACGTTTTTCGGTTTTTCCAAGATGGCAGCCGAACCACGTGACCTATGATGTCATCATTAACATATTTTATTCCCCATGGAGAGTTCTTTACAATGAGCCATGTCTCAATTTTTTCTATTCAGCACTTTCAGAGATATGGAGGTGCACAATTTTTCGGTTTTTCCAAGATGGCGGCCGAACCACGTGACATATGACGTCATCATTAACATATTTTATTCCCCATTGAGAGTTCTTTACAATGAGCCATGTCTCAATTTTTTCCATTCTGCACTTTTGGAGATATAGTGGTGCAAAGTTTTCCCATTTTTCCAAGATGGCGGCCGAACCACGTGACCGATGGCGTCATCATTAACATATTTTATTCCCCATGGAGAGTTCTTTACAATGAGCCATGTCTCAATTTTTTCTGTTCAGCACTTTTGGAGATTTTGTGGTGCAAAGTTTTGCCGTTTTTCCAAGATGGCGGCCGACCACGTGACTGATGACGTCATCATTAACATATTTTATTCCCCATGGAGAGTTCTTTACAATGAGCCATGTCTCAATTATTTCTGTTCAGCACTTTTGGAGATATAGTGGTGCAAAGTTTTGCCGTTTTTCCAAGATGGCGGCCGACCACGTGACATATGACGGCATCATTAACATATTTTATTCCCCATGGAGAGTTCTTTCCAATGAGCCATGTCTCAATTTTTTCTGTTCAGCACTTTTGGAGATATAGTGGCGCAACGTTTTGCCGTTTTTCCAAGATGGCGACCGAACCACGTGACTGATGACGTCATCATTTACATATTTTATTCCCCATGGAGAGTTCTTTCCAATGAGCCATGTCTCAATTTTTTCTGTTCAGCACTTTTGGAGATATAGTGGCGCAACCTTTTTGCCGTTTTTCCAAGATGGCGACCGAACCACGTAACTGATGACGTCATCATTTTCATATTTTATTCCGCATGGAGAGTTCTTTCCAATGAGCCATGTCTCAATTTTTTCTGTTCAGTACTTTCGGAGATATAGAGGTGCAAATTTATTCGGTTTTTCCAAGATGGCGGCCGAACCACGTCACCGATGACGTCATCATTGAGGCACAGTATATTAGAGGGCAAGACCATTATGTGTGCAAAGTTTGGCGATTCTCCGTGCAACGGTGTAGACGCAGTGCTGCAAACAGACAAACAGACAGACAAACAGACAGACAGACAAATGAAAAATCGGTCAGAGACCGAGGACTTGCCGGAATGTACTCTTTTATCGGCCATTTAAGACAAATATGGCGTCCGAACCACGTGATAGATGACGTCATCATTAACATATATTATTCCCCATGGAGAGTTCTTCACAAAGAGCCATGTCTCAACTTTTTCTATTCAGCACTTTTGGAGATATGGAGGTGCTACGTTTTTCGGTTTTTCCAAGATGGCAGCCGAACCACGTGACCTATGATGTCATCATTAACATATTTTATTCCCCATGGAGAGTTCTTTACAATGAGCCATGTCTCAATTATTTCTGTTCAGCACTTTTGGAGATATAGTGGTGCAAAGTTTTGCCGTTTTTCCAAGATGGCGGCCGACCACGTGACATATGACGTCATCATTAACATATTTTATTCCCCATGGAGAGTTCTTTCCAATGAGCCATGTCTCAATTTTTTCTGTTCAGCACTTTTGGAGATATAGTGGCGCAACGATTTGCCGTTTTTCCAAGATGGCGACCGAACCACGTGACTGATGACGTCATCATTTACATATTTTATTCCCCATGGAGAGTTCTTTACAATGAGCCATGTCTCAATTTTTTCTGTTCAGTACTTTCGGAGATATAGAGGTGCAAATTTATTCGGTTTTTCCAAGATGGCGGCCGAACCACGTCACCGATGACGTCATCATTGGGGCACAGTATATTAGAGGGCAAGACCATTATGTGTGCAAAGTTTGGCGATTCTCCGTGCAACGGTGTAGACGCAGTGCTGCAAACAGACAAACAGACAGACAAACAGACAGACAGACAAACAAACGAACAGATCAACATACTTGCCGGAAAATTTTTCCGGCAAGTAACAAACGAACAGATCAATATACTTGCCGGAAAATTTTTCCGGCAAGTAACAAACGAACAGATCAACATACTTGCCGGAAAAAAATTTCCGGCAAGTAACAAACAAACCAACCAACCAACATACTTGCCGGAATCTATTCCGGCAAGTAACAAACAGACAAACAGACTCTAATGCAATACCCTCTCCTCTGGCGAGGGTAATAAAGATTGCACCTTATCCAGTGAAAATTAACCTCATTATGAAACAGAGCACTGCAACAAAGAAAAGGCTAAAGAGGTTCTGCCTACCCCCAAAACAACGCAAACTGAGCTCCAGACTCGCAGCAGATATGAGCTGCTGCATAGAGGAATAGACCATCCTATATTGCAAAATGTATTCCACACATGACGCATTGGGAACACATTGTAAAGGAAAAACCTTTGAGGATCAAATTCAAACTGCAGAACATTCACAAGACATCATCTCGGCAGCAACTCCTGACGGAGTTAGAATCAGTATGGACGGCAGAGTCGACACATGTCAAAATCAACAAGGTTGTCAGAGCTTAAGACAGTTGCAACTTGACGGTACTCGGTAGAGCGCATACCTCCGCCAAGCTGAACAGTTTGTTTTGTATCCCACTGATAGGCCGGATCTGGATTCGGACCTGAACCAAAATCTAATCAGCTTGTTCTTATCACCTAACAAACTCAACCACCTAGTTTAGTCATAACTCGTCCATAACTTTTTTTAAATATCATGTTATATATCGGTTTAATCCCCATCACTCAATGGTGAAGAATCACTTGTGAAATTAAATAATTCTCGTATCCGAATCCGTATTCAGATCTTCACCAAAATCAAATCGATTCATCCTTGTCACACACCCAATCAGTCCACCAAGTGTCGTCCAAATCCGTCCACAACTTTTTTAGATATTCTGCTATGTATAGCTTTTGGCCCTATCTCCCAATGGTGAAGAATCACTTTAAAATTCTAGTAACCGAATCCAGATCTTCACCAAAATCTAATCATTTCGTCCATGTCACATATGCTACCTCTCTGCCAAATTTCGTCCGAATCCGTCCACAACTTTTTGAGATATCTTCTTCACAGACAGACAGACAGACAAACAAACAAATGTAAAATCACTCATAGAGCGACACTTGGCAAAACAGAACAAAGTAGAATTGTACTTGGTAGAGCATCCTTTTGACCTCAAAAATAATTGGTAATTCAGTGACCTGATATGCAAATCGTCTTCAAAGTTTAAGTTAATCGGATGAAAATTGACAATTTTAGAATTTGGCCTATGTTGATCTCAAAAATAGTTGGTGGTTGAATTCCGTTCGCTGTGTTAATCGTATTCAAATTTAAAGTCAATCGGATGAAAATTGAGGATTTTAGAAATTTGAGAAAAAGTGGTTTTGGCCTATGTTGACCTTTTGACCTCAAAAATATATAGGATTTTGTCGGACCACGAACTCTACCATTTGGTGAAGTTTCGTGAAGATCGGTTTCAAATTGTGACCTGTAGGCAAGTACAAGTGAGCGGACTGACAAACAAACACACACACAAACAAACACACACACACAAACAAACACACACACAAACCGGAATCAACATACTTGTCTAAAAAAAATTTTTTGGCCAAGTAACAAACTTGACAGAGGTGAGAACATAACCTCCAACCACCTTTGGTGGTGGAGGTAGTGAGAACAGAAAAACAGCACAATTTGGTCCTTTAAATGTGATCCTTGCGAAAAGGTCAGTTTGGGCCCTGGGAGGACTCTATTATTCCTTCTGAAACAGAAAAAGGAAATAATAACAAACGCAAGACTTTCTTGCATATGGAAACATATCCAATGTTTTGAAACAATGAAACATATCCAAATATGGAGAAAATTTTCCACCTGTCCCTCCTCACTCGCCCCGCCACCTCCGACCCCTCAGCTCCTTCCACCTCTTCCCGGGTATACATAATAGATAGATGGAAACTCACTTACCAAGTTTAATTTTTAAAACATTTATATTGGGCTAATTGGAGCAGCTCTCCATCCAGTTGCCCAGCTCATAGCCCCTTCCTTTTGTTAAAATAAATATCAATTCATGAGACCCCTTACAAGGAACTTAAACACAGGAGGAGGCCATTTGGTGCATCAAGCCTGCACAATAGTTTCCAACCTATGGTTGTTTGTTCGAGCTTTAACCTTTTTAAATGCTGAGCATCAAACAAGGAAGCAGCACGTACCCCGTTTTACGGGTGAATAGGGACAATCACTAATACAAAAAATAATAATCAAGAAATAGGGACAGTTTGGAGAAACTTTTTATCCCATATTTTTTTCCATTGGCACCGTGGTTTATATTATGGGTGCATATTATGTGCATCCATCTGAGCTATCAATTTAGCAATAAGTTGGAAACTCAGGATTGTTTCTTGATTATTATTTTTTTGTATTAGTGACTGTCCCTATTCACCCGTATAACGGGGTGAATAGGGACAGCCATAAAAATCCTATTTATTCCTATTTAACCCATATATGGGGTTAATAGGGACTATAAGTTGCTTTTAAAAAAAACAAGAGAACACTTTCAACCCAAATATCAACAAATCAGTATGGTTATCAATTTTCAGCGAAAAAAGTTTCCGAACTTTTTTCAGTTTGTGTCCCTATTCACCCCATTCCATGGTACATTTTGTTTTGGCCTTCCTTTATATTCACTCGTGGATTTGTCTGTTCTCAATCACTTTAACCAGCATTTCATTAATCAGAACATGGCTTTCTAACCTTCCCTTTACCAAAACTCTGGTGAGCTCAGCTCTTCCCTCTTTGGCGAGAGAGTGAGAGTGTGAGATTTGTCATGATTGGAAGGCATATTCCAAGTGTTGTTATCAAAGTCTGAAGAGAGGGAAGATGCTGCTGCCTGCCTGTCTGAAGGATGAGGGATTTCACGGCAGAGAATGGAGTCATCAGCTAAGATATGGTCCTTTGGGAGAGAGAGTGGGCGTTCCCATTCTAATCACCCATAACAAACTGGGCGTCCCTATTCTAATGACCCATAACAGCATAATTATGCCCTTTTTCACTCACATTCATTTACTCTATTTGATCAAAATTCCATCCACTTTTTCCTCTGGCTGATTACTAGCTTCACAAGCAACATTTTGTCGGCATGATAAACAACATTAGAATTGCATGTTCCAGCATTCCCCTTTCTGTCAGAGTCGATTATCCTCGAACAATCACTCAAGACATTAAATTACAAACACCTTTCAATCTCGCTTTGCAAAGTTCAAATCCATTCAGACTTCGTTTCTGAATTTCTCTTGATGCGTTCAGGTTTCCCGACTCTATTCGTTGTTTGAACATTCAAGGTAACAATTCTGATTTCTTTACCAAGCTCCAAATTGCAAGGATTTCATCTATAACTACAGACTTGGCATTTAATATGGAATTTTTTTTTTGTGGGGGTGTACTTACTTTTCAAGATGACTTAGAACCAAAAGTTCATTGGAATTATGTTGAAATTATTCTAGATTTTGTTAATGTGATGTTTAAAAGAAACAAAAACCACATTTGACATTTCGAAGCAAATAAATTGATCCTTGAAAGTGATGCAAACTGATATCGAACTCAATTCACGGGCAGTACTGTGTTAAACTTCTGTACGTTTTCCAGAAGTATTTCTTTATTTTGCACATTAGCCAAACATTTTTTTAACAAAAACAAAAGTTAAATTACAACTGGGATTACGGACAGTAAAATTACAGTTCAGTACGTCGTGTAACCCCCACGAGCATTCAGGAGAGCACGTACACGTCGAGGCATGCTGTTCACGAGATTTGCCAAGGTTTGGACAGGAATCGCTTGCCATGCAGTGACAATAGCCTGCTGCAATTCACGCACAGAGGCAGGCTGCTGGTCCAAGTTGTCGATTTGATGCGTTAATTCTGCCCACAAGTTCTCTATCGGATTCATATCCGGGACATGGCAGGCCACTCCATATGCTCTACACCACGGTCAGCAAGAAAGTGTTGGATCATGCGAGCACGATGAGGCCGTGCATTGTCATCTTGGAAGACAAAGTTTCCTCGAAAGGCTACACGAGCAAATGGAAGCAATGTTTCTTCCAGAATAACCCTGCACTTGAACTGGTTCAGGTTTCCATTCAGAACAACCAGGTCAGTTTTGCCCCCTGCATGAAAAGCAGCCCAAACGGTCACCCCACCACCTCCAGCTTGGACTCTTGGCACTATACAATCTTCGCTGTAGGCTTCATGCACTTGTCTGCGCACTCGGACATGGCCATCTTGACGATAGACCAGAAATCAAGACTCGTCACTGAAGATCACGTGATTCCAGTGTCCTGGCTGCCATTGACGGTGCTCTCTGGCCCACTGCAATCGGCGCTGGCAGTGTTGTCTTGTTAGGCGTGGCTTTCTCAGGGGACGCCTGGCACGATAGCCTGCTTGAACCAGTCATTGGTTGACTAACCTTCTGGATACAGGCACATTTGTCAGTTGCTGCCACTCAGCCCTAAGCCGATTAGCTGACTTGGTACAGCCATTGCGGACTAACCGGTGCAGCTGGCGATCATCCCTCCTTGTGGTTCTGCGGGGACGTCCTGGCCTCGATATTGGAGGAGGGACACCCCTCTGAGCATTTCGTTTCAGGATCTTTGACACCTGACCTTGAGTGATGCCATACTGCCGAGCAATAGCACACTGTTTCATGCCGGAATTTCGTAAAGCCACCACTAAATGACAAACAGCATTGTCGAGTTGACGGACCATCTCCAGGGGAAGCGGCAATAACTTTTGTAGATGTGCAGCAGTTGTTTTCCACTAATACAGAACGCAACAACCCTTATATACCCGATTGTGAAGCCAATCGTCAAATGTACCTGTCCGTACATTTTGTCACACCACCTGTGATATAAACCTGTTATTGACTTCTTGCTGCGACAGACAATCAGTGACATGGTTCTTTTAACAAATAAATCACCGAAGCATAAAAGCAACTCACCAGATTGATATTCTGAGTTCAGAAAGGACACCCAAGTCAAGAAAAATATATATATTCCATATTAAATGCCAAGTCTGTAGATGGTGTCATGGAATACTCACCCTGCGCAGTGAACTTGGTGTGAGCCAACTTTTCTGTTTTTGAACATTTTTTTTCTTTGATCCAATATGGCTGCCAGACCACGTGAGCGATTACATCAGAAATTTAGATGCCCCGATATAATTGTTGCGTAGATCACGCTCAATAAATTTCAAACTATTCAGACTAAGCGTTGTCCCTGTCGAATTATGACGTCATAATTATGGCACCAATGATGTCATTGTTAACAACACCTATTCCCCATATGGAGTTCTTTACAATGAGCCACGTTTCAATTTTTTTCCATGAAGCGATTTTGGAGATACAGAGGGGCAACGTTTTTTGGTTTATCCAGGATGGCGCCTGTAACACATGACCGATGACGTCATGATTATCATTAAAATATTCTACAGGAGGAAACACTCCGATGGTGAATATTGTGTCCATCGGAACAGCAATTGCAGAGAAAAAAATTCACACTGATCGGATGAAGCGTTATACTTGTTGAATTATGATGTCATAATGAAGGGACCTATGACATCATCATTAACATATCATATTCCCCATGGGCAGTATTTGACAATGAGCCATGTTTCACTTTTTTCCATTGAGGGCTTTGGGAGATAGAGGTGTAACGTTTTTCCAAGATGGCGTCTGTACCACGTGACCTATGACGTCATAATTATGGACAAAAAAATTCTACAGGCGGAGGCACTCCTCTGGTAAAATTTAGTGTCAATCAGACCAACGGTTGCCAAGAAAATTATTTTTTTAAATGCATACACGGCACACATACTCAATTGAATGCCGAATCCTGCTTTTCGCTTCGCGATTGGAGGGTAAAAGTAAAAGAGAGTGTGTGTCAATCAGTCAGTCTCCTCCATAATTCCAAAACCATGAATCCAAGTGGCCCCAAACCTTGCATGCATTATGCATACTACTTCTCGACCTCCAAGAGAGTGTATGAATGAAAACTGGGTGTTAAACACCCTTTTCGAAGACGATTAACAGGGTGATCAGAACAAGTATATATATATATATATATATATATATATATATATATATATATATATATATTGTTGCGGATCTCCCGAAGCCCGTTCCACGTTACAAAGGGGGGATTAAACCCCTTTTTCCCCCTGGGTCTTCGTGTCCACGAGGCCGAATCGCCACTTTTTTTTTTCTTTTTCTTTTTTTTTTTGTATACTGAATCGAGGCTCGAGAAAGAGCTAACATTTATTTCACAAACAAATCAACCAGACAAACAAAATATATAAAAAGAGGGAGCGGAAGACAAGATGGGGAGAGAAGGGGAAGCACACAAACATAACATTTGAGAGCAGGGAGATGTGTGGGGGGGAGAGGGCTTGGGGGGAGGAGGCATGGGAAGGGGGGGGGGGGGGTGGGAGAAGTATAAAACACAAGGACACTAAGGACTTCCCGGACAGAAGTTGGTATTTCAAAAAAGTGGATTTGGGGTGAAATTAGCGGGGGTAGAAAAAAAAGAAGAAAAAAATGGCATAAGTCCCTTCGTTATGACGTCATAATTCGACAAGTATAACGCTTCATCCGATCAGTATGAACTTTTTTTCTCTGCAATTGCTGTTCCGATGGACACAATTCTCACCATCGGAGTGTTTGCTCCTGTAGAATATTTTAATGATAATCATGTTAATGACTTCCGCAGCAAGCGTGAAAAATGGTATCGGGTTGACGCCGCACGTACCTTTAACCCACGCTGCCACGAAAGCGGGGACCGGACCTCGCACGAGCCACGCTTAATCAAGTATGCCCGAGCGGTATACATATCACGTGACTCGTGCCGTTACTTTTATGGAACCCGATTCGAGTGGTTCTATTCGTACCATGCGAGGCCAATTAATGGAAGGGACGGGAACGGTCAAATAAGAGGAATAACACAATTTATTTACAATGTACAATAATCAGGGTAAAGGAAAGGGGACACAGAGCAGAAGCTTAATCGATCTTAACATATCCAGACACAGGGCCCACTCACACACACGGGGAGAAGAAGAGAAGAAGTTTGCGCGCCAAACGCCCTTGCCGTCGGTCGCTCCGGGACAGCTCGCCCGGCGTGGCCCTCTGGCGGTCACGGCACATATGCAGGAAAATGCAGGCAGGGAGGAGATCGCGCGTCTGTGGCCCGGAACGGGTCGTTCTCTCAAGCGCGATTAATACAGCGCAGGGCACGGGGCACGGGGGACGGGGGATTCGTGTACCGCGCATCTATTTCAGTGATTCAAGTCCAACACTCCGACTCGTTCTCTTGCGCGTTCTCTCTCTCTGACTCGCACTCCAGCTCAACTCCTTGCGTTCTCCCAACTGTGCACACGGCTCAACTCTCAGGGGCTCCAACTCAACTCTCCCGTGGGGGGGGGGGGGGGGGGGGCTCAGAACAGGGCCCCGGCCTTACTCGAATGTTCCAAGCCCCACCTCTCATCGCCGTGGTAAGCCACTCCCCTCGAGCCCTGATTGGTGGCTCGTTGCTTACCGGCCACTCCCCCTGCAGCTCCTCCCTTCGGCCTTGCCAGACTTGTTCAGGTCGAGCACGTGGCATTCCAGCGCCAAAAGACCGCCCTACTCACGGGCCTGCTCAATGCAAAACTAACACAGGAAAGGACTACGCTTGCATTCACTAAGAAATAACTGAACTATTGTGAGGCTTCATGTTGTGGTGCGTCTACCTATGACGGGGATTATCCTTTATTCCAAAACCGAAACAATATCTATTATATATATATATATATATATATATATATATATATATATATATATATATATATATGTATATATATATATATATATACATACATACAGTCACGTGAAAAAGTAAGTACACCCCATGTAAAGTTTTGACTTTCTCAACATATTTCAACATACAGCTATTTGATCTTCATTTCAACAATATTGATAGATAAAGGTGATACAATATAACAAATATCATGAAACATTTACATTTTGTAGTCCATTGTACAATTTAAATAAACATATATGCAAATTTCGCATGTGGAAAAAGTAAGTACACCCTTGGCTCTAATTAGTCTAATAGGTGGTATTTCCCCCTTTGGCAGAAACAACCTCAAGTAGGCGTTTCTTATAACTGTCTGCCAGTCTCTGACATCGACTGGGAGAAATTTTTGCCCACTCCTCCATGCAGAATTCTTTCAGCTATGCGATGTTTGAGGGGTTTCTTGCATGCACAGCTCGTTTCAAATCCCCCCACAACATCTCGATGGGATTTAGATCCGGGCTTTGACTTGGCCATTCCAGAACCCTCCATTTCTTTCTTTTCAGCCATTCCTTTGTGGATTTATTGGTATGTTTAGGGTCATTGTCATGTTTAAGGTCCACCTTCGGTTGAGCTTCAACTTTCCGACAGATGGCCTCACATTATCCTTAACTCTGGTACAATGAAGAATTCATAGTGGATTATATGATGGTGAGCTCCCCAGGCCCTGATGCAGCAAAGCTGCCCCAAACCATAATATTTCCACCACCATGCTTTACAGTTGGTATCAGGTTCTTGTGGTCAAATGCTGTCTTTGGTTTTCACCAAACATGTCTTCTGGTACTGTGGCCAAATAGCTCTACCTTTGACTCATCTGTCCAGAGCACATTGTTCCAGAATTGCTGGTCTTTGCCTAGGTGTTCATTGGCAAACTTTAGTCTTGCCCTGATGTTCTTTCTGGAGAGCAAAGGTTTCCTCCTGGCACACCTCCCATTTAGATCAAATTTGTGCAGCCTTTTTCTTATGGAAGACTCGTGCACTTTGACATCAACAGTGGCAAGAGCTACCTGTTGGTCCCGTAATGACATGCTGGGGTTCTTCGAGGCTTCTTTCAGCATCTTGCGGTCTGCTCTCGGGCTGAACTTGCTGGGGCGACCTGGCCTGAACAAGTTGGCAGTTGTTTGGAATCTTCTCCACTTGTAGATGATCTTCCGGACAGTCGAATGTTTGATTTCAAATTGTTTGGAGATCTTTTTAAATCCCTTCCCAGACTCGCAGGCATCTTTTACCTTCTTTCTGAAGGCCTCAGAGAGCTCTTTTGATCTAGGCATGGTGACACCGCACACTTCAACAACAAAGAGCAAACCAAACTAAATGTCTGAGGTTTAAATAAGACAGCTTCCTCCAAGATCCTCTCTAACGATGTTCTAATCATTTGCACCTGAGCTGGTGCACCTGATTCTAATTTTAGGTATTTGAAGTAGTGATAAATGTAGGGGTGTACTTACTTTTTCCACATGCGAAAATTGCATTTATCTTTGTTTAAATTATACAATGGACTACAAAATGTAAATGTTTCATGATATTTGTTATATTATATCACCTTTATCTATCAATATTGTTGAAATTAAGATCAAATAGCTGTATGTTGAAATATGATGAAAAAGTCAAAACTTTACATGGGGTGTACTTACTTTTTCACGTGATATATATATATATATATATATATATATATATATATATATATATATATATATATATATATATATATATGTATATATATATATTTATATATATATATATATATATATATATATATATATATATATATATATATAAAAGCCTTACCAAAATAGTGGTCCACCATCTTGGTCAGCCCACTGTCACGTCTTGGTTCTTTAGCCGCCATGTTGTTTCGGCCTATTGAAACGTGCCTTGGCTTGGAAACACCATCTACTATCTAATTAAAGCATATAATCAATATCTGGATTCGGATTTGATGATGGGATCCCATACACTTAATAAGTATCGAAATCTGAAAGATTTACCATGACTCGCGATTCTTATAACTAAGTGTATATATTTATTTATTTAGGCAATTCTGTCATCTCTCCTTCTGCTCTGTTATGGTTACGTTGGAGAGGATCTTGGAGGAAGTTTTTAAAATTCAACCAAACAATATTAATTTTGACTTAATTCATACCTCCATAGGATAGGCCATAGGGTATCACCAGGGCAGATGGACAGTCGGACATTCGGGCACTGGTCAAGGGCCCGAGCCATCAAGGGGCCAGTGCTCAAATATATTTTAAAATTAATAAACAGATAAAGATATTTTAAAGGTTTACGTTTTCAGAAATCGGAGAGGAAGGGGATTTAGAACGTATATTGAAACATAGTACGGTCTATTAATTGACGGTTGAAAGTCGATTTCAATCGACCCCCCCCCCCCCCCCCCAAAATGAAGCAAAGTCATTTATTGCTGTTAAAGCCACTGTTTAAAACTTTACAGAAAATGGTTATCAACCATAAGTGTGTTACAAAAAACTGGGTTTGTATCCTCTTTGTCCCCCTAAAAAAATTAACCATCTTCACACGGATTTTTTTTACTAATCTCAGAGAGAAATATCGTGTTCAATAGAAGAGGGTGCAAATTCACTTGGTCGGTCCGAACGTCCCGCTATGAAGCTGCTTGGTCATGGAACACACCACGTTTCACCATTCTCTTATCTTTCCATTTGCTTTATTTGACGTTTTGCTTAAATGTGCGTAATGACTTTGTTGCTCAACTTTGAGTGATATTCTTCGAGGTTTGGTCGTTTGCACGGGAAGGGGTGGGGTGGAAGTCCGGGAGGAGGAAGAGGGTAGGGGTGGGATCAGGGACGATTAAGGATGGGATGAGGGAGGAGTGTGAGTCATGGTTACAGCTGCAGATCGAGTCACGTCCCTTAAAGAAAGCCAATGTTGTAATCTCTTTCAAAATGGTACGTGCTGTTTGAAAACGACGGGTAATTTGCTATCATGTTTGAACGAGACGCCCAGAGACAGTCACGTGTTTATAATTAAATTTATCCTTTATCAATTATTTTATTCTTTTGTGCCTGTTGTTATGTTTGCCAAACTCTCATATTCTATGGCGCTGCCTTCTCCTCCCCTCTCGCTGCCTTCCCCTCCCCTCTCGCTGCCTTCCCCTCCCCTCTCGCTGCCTTCCCCTCCCCTCTCGCTGCCTTCCCCTCCCCTCTCGCTGCCTTCCCCTCCCCTCTCGCCGCCTTCCCCTCCCCTCTCGCCGCCTTCCCCTCCCCTCTCGCCGCCTTCCCCTCCCCTCTCGCCGCCTCCCCCCCCTCTCGCCGCCTTCCCCTCCCCTCTCGCCGCCTTCCCCTCCCCTCTCGCCGCCTTCCCCTCCCCTCTCGCCGCCTTCCCCTCCCCTCTCGCCGCCTTCCCCTCCCCTCTCGCCGCCTTCCCCTCCCCTCTCGCCGCCTTCCCCTCCCCTCTCGCCGCCTTCCCCTCCCCTCTCGCCGCCTTCCCCTCCCCTCTCGCCGCCTCCCCCCCCCCTCTCGCCGACTTCCCCTCCCCTCTCGCCGCCTTCCCCTCCCCTCTCGCCGCCTTCCCCTCCCCTCTCGCCACCCTCCCCTCCCCTCTCGCCGCCTTCCCCTCCCCTCTCGCCGCCTTCCCCTCCCCTCTCGCTGCCTTCCCTTCTCACTGCCTTCCCCTCCCCTCTCGCTGCCTTCCCCTCTGGCTGCCTTCCCCTCCCCTCTCGCCGCCTCCCCCCCCCCTCTCGCCGCCCCCCCCCCCCTCTCGCCGCCTCCCGCCCCTATCGCCGCCTTCCCCTCCCCTCTCGCCGCCTTCCCCTCCCCTCTCGCCGCCTTCCCCTCCCCTCTCGCCACCTTCCCCTCCCCCTCTCGCCGCCTTCCCCTCTCACTGCCTTCCCCATCCCCTCTCGCTGCCTTCCCCTCCCCTCTCGCTGCCTTCCCCTCCCCTCTCGCTGCCTTCCCTCCCCTCTCGCTGCCTTCCCCTCCCCTCTCGCTGCCTTCCCCTATCCTCTCGCTGCCTTCCCCTACCCTTTCGCTGCCTTCCCCTACCCTTTCGCTGCCTTCCCCTCCCCTCTCGCTGCCTTCCCCTCCCCTCTCGCCGCCTTCCCCTCCCCTCTCGCCGCCTTCCCCTATCCTCGAGCCGCCTTCCCCTCCCCTCTCGCTGCCTTCCCCTATCCTCTCGCTGCCTTCCCCTCCACTCATGCTGCCTTCCTCCAGTGACTGAACCTTTTGGGTGGATTTGTGTAGATGGGAGGATTTGTGGTACGGTCCTTTCGGAGAGAGAGTGAGTGTGTGGGATTCGTCGGGATTGAAAGACATATTCTAGGTGTTTGACCAGTTTGTGATTTTGTCAAGGTCTGAGGGGAGGGAAGAGGCTGCTACCTGTGAGAAGGATGAGGGATGTTATGGCAGAGAGTGGAGTCATCAGCAAAGAGATGAAGAGGATTGTCCAGAGAGTCAGTGAGATCATTGATGAAGATTAGGCATAAGATTAGGCATCTCCATTCCTCTTCCCTCAGATCGGCAGTC